>NW_026137987.1:0-198665 GCF_019393585.1 Leptopilina boulardi
CACCGAAAAGTGTAGAAAAAAATTGACACCCAGATCCGAGTAGAGGAAGACCATTTTTATGACCAAAAACGCATCCGAAAGCATAAAAAACTTACCAAAAAAATTCATTTTTTCTTAGGCAGACGATTTTATTGCATATTCATGCAAAGAATACACCAAAAAGTGTAGAAAAAAATTGAGACCCAGATCCGAGTAGAGGAAGACCATTTTTATGACCAAAAACGTATCCGAAAGCATAAAAAACTTACCAAAAAAATTAATTTTTTCTTAGGCAGACGATTTTATTGCATATTCATGCACAAAATACACCGAAAAGTGTAGAAAAAAATTGACACCCAGATCCGAGTAGAGGAAGACCCTTTTTATGACCAAAAACGCATCCGAAAGCATAAGAAACTTAAAAAAAAATTCAATTTTTCTTAGGCAGACGATTTTATTGCACGCTCATGCACAAAATACACCGAAAAGTGTAGAAAAAAATTGACACCCAGATCCGAGTAGAGGAAGACCGTTTTTATGACCAAAAACGCATCCGAAAGCATAAAAAACTTACACAAAAAATTAATTTTTTCTTAGGCAGACGATTTTATTGCACGCTCATGCACAAAATACACCGAAAAGTGTAGAAAAAAATTGACTCCTAGATCCGAGTAGAGTAAGACCCTTTTTATGAACAAAAACGTACCAAAAGCATAAAAAACTTACCAAAAAAATTCATTTTTTCTTAGGCAGACGATTTTATTGCATATTCATGCAAAGAATACACCGAAAAGTGTAGAAAAAAATTGACACCCAGATCCGAGTAGAGGAAGACCCTTTTTATGACCAAAAACGCATCCGAAAGCATAAGAAACTTAAAAAAAATTCAATTTTTCTTAGGCAGACGATTTTATTGCATATTCATGCACAAAATACACCGAAAAGTGTAGAAAAAAATTGAGACCCAGATCCGAGTAGAGGAAGACCATTTTTATGACCAAAAACGTATCCGAAAGCATAAAAAACTTACGAAAAAAATTCAATTTTTCTTAGGCAGACGATTTTATTGCACATTCATGCACAGAATACACCGAAAAGTGTAGAAAAAAATTGACTCCTAGATCCGAGTAGAGGAAGACCCTTTTTTTGAACAAAAACGTACCAAAAGCATAAAAAACTTACCAAAAAAATTCATTTTTTCTTAGGCAGACGATTTTATTGCATATTCATGCAAAGAATACACCGAAAAGTGTAGAAAAAAATTGAGACCCAGATCCGAGTAGAGGAAGACCATTTTTATGACCAAAAACGTATCCGAAAGCATAAAAAACTTACGAAAAAAATTCAATTTTTCTTAGGCAGACGATTTTATTGCATATTCATACACAGAATACACCGAAAAGTGTAGAAAAAAATTGACACCCAGATCCGAGTAGAGGAAGACCCTTTTTATGACCAAAAACGCATCCGAAAGCATAAAAAACTTAAAAAAAAATTCAATTTTTCTTAGGCAGACGATTTTATTGCACGTTCATGCACAAAATACACCGAAAAGTGTAGAAAAAAATTGACTCCTAGATCCGAGTAGAGGAAGACCATTTTTATGACCAAAAACGCATCCGAAAGCATAAGAAACTTAAAAAAAAATTCAATTTTTCTTAGGCAGACGATTTTATTGCACGCTCATGCACAAAATACACCGAAAAGTGTAGAAAAAAATTGACTCCTAGATCCGAGTAGAGTAAGACCCTTTTTATGAACAAAAACGTACCAAAAGCATAAAAAAATTACCAAAAAAATTCATTTTTTCTTAGGCAGACGATTTTATTGCATATTCATGCAAAGAATACACCGAAAAGTGTAGAAAAAAATTGAGACCCAGATCCGAGTAGAGGAAGACCATTTTTATGACCAAAAACGTATCCGAAAGCAAAAAAAAACTTACGAAAAAAATTCAATTTTTCTTAGGCAGACGATTTTATTGCATATTCATACACAGAATACACCGAAAAGTGTAGAAAAAAATTGACACCCAGATCCGAGTAGAGGAAGACCCTTTTTATGACCAAAAACGCATCCGAAAGCATAAAAAACTTACCAAAAAAATTCATTTTTTCTTAGGCAGACGATTTTATTGCATATTCATACACAGAATACACCGAAAAGTGTAGAAAAAAATTGACACCCAGATCCGAGTAGAGGAAGACCATTTTTATGACCAAAAACGCATCAGAAAGCATAAAAAACTTACCAAAAAAATTCAATTTTTCTTAGGCAGACGATTTTATTGCATATTCATACACAGAATACACCGAAAAGTGTAGAAAAAAATTGACACCCAGATCCGAGTAGAGGAAGACCCTTTTTATGACCAAAAACGCATCCGAAAGCATAAAAAACTTACCAAAAAAATTCATTTTTTCTTAGGCAGACGATTTTATTGCATATTCATGCACAAAATACACCGAAAAGTGTAGAAAAAAATTGACACCCAGATCCGAGTAGAGGAAGACCCTTTTTATGACCAAAAACGCATCCGAAAGCATAAGAAACTTAAAAAAAAATTCAATTTTTCTTAGGCAGACGATTTTATTGCACGCTCATGCACAAAATACACCGAAAAGTGTAGAAAAAAATTGACACCCAGATCCGAGTAGAGGAAGACCGTTTTTATGACCAAAAACGCATCCGAAAGCATAAAAAACTTACACAAAAAATTAATTTTTTCTTAGGCAGACGATTTTATTGCACGCTCATGCACAAAATACACCGAAAAGTGTAGAAAAAAATTGACTCCTAGATCCGAGTAGAGTAAGACCCTTTTTATGAACAAAAACGTACCAAAAGCATAAAAAACTTACCAAAAAAATTCATTTTTTCTTAGGCAGACGATTTTATTGCATATTCATGCAAAGAATACACCGAAAAGTGTAGAAAAAAATTGAGACCCAGATCCGAGTAGAGGAAGACCATTTTTATGACCAAAAACGTATCCGAAAGCATAAAAAACTTACCAAAAAAATTAATTTTTTCTTAGGCAGACGATTTTATTGCATATTCATGCACAAAATACACCGAAAAGTGTAGAAAAAAATTGAGACCCAGATCCGAGTAGAGGAAGACCATTTTTATGACCAAAAACGTATCCGAAAGCATAAAAAACTTACGAAAAAAATTCAATTTTTCTTAGGCAGACGATTTTATTGCACATTCATGCACAGAATACACCGAAAAGTGTAGAAAAAAATTGACACCCAGATCCGAGTAGAGGAAGACCCTTTTTATGACCAAAAACGCATCCGAAAGCATAAAAAACTTACCAAAAAATTCAATTTTTCTTAGGCAGACGATTTTATTGCATATTCATGCACTAAATACACCGAAAAGTGTAGAAAAAAATTGACACCCAGATCCGAGTAGAGGAAGACCCTTTTTATGACCAAAAACGCATCCAAAAGCATAAAAAAATTACCAAAAAAATTCAATTTTTCTTAGGCAGACGATTTTATTGCATATTCATGCAGAGAATACACCGAAAAGTGTAGAAAAAAATTGACACTCAGATCCGAGTAGAGGAAGACCATTTTTATGACCAAAAACGCATCAGAAAGCATAAAAAACTTACCAAAAAAATTCAATTTTTCTTAGGCAGACGATTTTATTGCATATTCATGCACTAAATACACCGAAAAGTGTAGAAAAAAATTGACACCCAGATCCGAGTAGAGGAAGACCCTTTTTATGACCAAAAACGTATCCGAAAGCATAAAAAATTAAGAAAAAAATTCAATTTTTCTTAGGCAGACGATTTTATTGCATATTCATCCACAGAATACACCGAAAAGTGTAGAAAAAAATTGACACTCAGATCCGAGTAGAGGAAGACCATTTTTATGACCAAAAACGCATCAGAAAGCATAAAAAACTTACCAAAAAAATTCAATTTTTCTTAGGCAGACGATTTTATTGCATATTCATACACAGAATACACCGAAAAGTGTAGAAAAAAATTGACACCCAGATCCGAGTAGAGGAAGACCCTTTTTATGACCAAAAACGTATCCGAAAGCATAAAAAACTTACGAAAAAAATTCAATTTTTCTTAGGCAGACGATTTTATTACATATTCATCCAAAGAATACACCGAACAGTGTAGAAAAAAATTGACACTCAGATCCGAGTAGATGAAAACCCTTTTTATGACCAAAAACGCATCCGAAAGCATAAGAAACTTACATAAAAAATTCAATTTTTCTTAGGCAGACGATTTTATTGCACATTCATTCACAGAATACACCGAAAAGTGTAGAAAAAAATTGACACCCAGATCCGAGTAGAGGAAGACCCTTTTTATGACCAAAAACGCATCCGAAAGCATAAAAAACTTACCAAAAAAATTCATTTTTTCTTAGGCAGACGATTTTATTGCATATTCATGCAAAGAATACACCGAAAAGTGTAGAAAAAAATTGAGACCCAGATCCGAGTAGAGGAAGACCCTTTTTATGACCAAAAACGCATCCGACAGCATAAAAAACTTACGAAAAAAATTCAATTTTTCTTAGGCAGACGATTTTATTGCATATTCATCCAAAGAATACACCGAACAGTGTAGAAAAAAATTGACACTCAGATCCGAGTAGAAGAAAACCCTTTTTATGACCAAAAACGCATCCGAAAGCATAAAAAACTTACCAAAAAAATTCAATTTTTCTTAGGCAGACGATTTTATTGCATATTCATCCAGAGAATACACCGAACAGTGTAGAAAAAAATTGACACTCAGATCCGAGTAGAAGAAAACCCTTTTTATGACCAAAAACGCATCCGAAAGCATAAGAAACTTACCAAAAAAATTCAATTTTTTTAGGCAGACGATTTTATTGCATATTCATCCAGAGAATACACCGAACAGTGTAGAAAAAAATTGACACTCAGATCCGAGTAGAAGAAAACCCTTTTTATGACCAAAAACGCATCCGAAAGCATAAGAAACTTACAAAAAAAATTCAATTTTTCTTAGGCAGACGATTTTATTGCACATTCATGCACAGAATACACCGTAAAATGTAGAAAAAAATTGACACCCAGATCCGAGTAGAGGAAGACCATTTTTATGACCATAAACGCATCCGAAAGCATAAAAAACTTACAAAAAAATTCAATTTTTCTTAGGCAGACGATTTTATTGCATATTCAACCAAAGAATACACCGAGAAGTGTAGAAAAAATTTGACACCCAGATCCGAGTAGAGGAAGACCATTTTTATGACCAAAAACGCATCCGAAAGCAAAAAAAACTTACGAAAAAAAATTTAGTTTTTCTTAGGCAGACGATTTTATTGCACGTTCATGCACAAAATACACCGAAAAGTGTAGAAAAAAATTGACACCTAGATCCGAGTAGAGGAAGACCATTTTTATGACCAAAAACGCATCCGAAAGCATAAAAAACTTACCAAAAAAATTCAATTTTTCTTAGGCAGACGATTTTATTGCATATTCATGCACTAAATACACCGAAAAGTGTAGAAAAAAATTGACACCCAGATCCGAGTAGAGGAAGACCATTTTTATGACCAAAAACGCATCCGAAAGCATAAAAAACTTACCAAAAAAATTCAATTTTTCTTAGGCAGACGATTTTATTGCATATTCATGCAAAGAATACACCGAAAAGTGTAGAAAAAAATTGACTCCTAGATCCGAGTAGAGGAAGACCATTTTTATGACCAAAAACGCATCCGAAAGCATAAAAAACTTACCAAAAAAATTCAATTTTTCTTAGGCAGACGATTTTATTGCACATTCATGCACTAAATACACCGAAAAGTGTAGAAAAAAATTGACACCCAGATCCGAGTAGAGGAAGACCCTTTTTATGACCAAAAACGCATCCAAAAGCATAAAAAACTTACCAAAAAAATTCAATTTTTCTTAGGCAGACGATTTTATTGCATATTCATGCATAGAATACACCGAAAAGTGTAGAAAAAAATTGACTCCTAGATCCGAGTAGAGGAAGACCATTTTTATGACCAAAAACGCATCCGAAAGCATAAAAAACTTACCAAAAAAATTCAATTTTTCTTAGGCAGACGATTTTATTGCATATTCATGCAAAGAATACACCGAAAAGTGTAGAAAAAAATTTGACACCCAGATCCGAGTAGAGGAAGACCATTTTTATGACCAAAAACGTACCAAAAGCATAAAAAACTTACCAAAAAAATTCATTTTTTCTTAGGCAGACGATTTTATTGCATATTCATCCAAAGAATACACCGAGAAGTGTAGAAAAAATTTGACACCCAGATCCGAGTAGAGGAAGACCATTTTTATGACCAAAAACGCATCCGAAAGCAAAAAAAACTTACGAAAAAAAATTTAGTTTTTCTTAGGCAGACGATTTTATTGCACGTTCATGCACAAAATACACCGAAAAGTGTAGAAAAAAATTGACACACAGATCCGAGTAGAGGAAAACCATTTTTATGACCAAAAACGCATCAGAAAGCATAAAAAACTTACCAAAAAAATTCAATTTTTCTTAGGCAGACGATTTTATTGCATATTCATGCACAGAATACACCGAAAAGTGTAGAAAAAAATTGACACCCAGATCCGAGTAGAGGAAGACCCTTTTTATGACCAAAAACGCATCCGAAAGCATAAAAAACTTACCAAAAAAATTCAATTTTTCTTAGGCAGACGATTTTATTGCATATTCATCCAGAGAATACACCGAGCAGTGTAGAAAAAAATTGACACTTAGATCCGAGTAGAAGAAAACCCTTTTTATGACCAAAAACGCATCCGAAAGCATAAGAAACTTACAAAAAAAATTCAATTTTTCTTAGGCAGACGATTTTATTGCACATTCATGCACAGAATACACCGAAAAGTGTAGAAAAAAATTGACACCCAGATCCGAGTAGAGGAAGACCATTTTTATGACCAAAAACGCATCCGAAAGCAAAAAAAACTTACGAAAAAAAATTCAATTTTTCTTAGGCAGACGATTTTATTGCACATTCATGCACAGAATACACCGAAAAGTGTAGAAAAAAATTGACACCCAGATCCGAGTAGAGGAAGACCATTTTTATGACCAAAAACGCATCCGAAAGCATAAAAAACTTACCAAAAAAATTCAATTTTTCTTAGGCAGACGATTTTATTGCATATTCATGCACAGAATACACCGAAAAGTGTAGAAAAAAATTGACACCCAGATCCGAGTAGAGGAAGACCCTTTTTATGACCAAAAACGCATCCAAAAGCATAAAAAACTTACCAAAAAAATTCAATTTTTCTTAGGCAGACGATTTTATTGCATATTCATACACAGAATACACCGAAAAGTGTAGAAAAAAATTGACACCCAGATCCGAGTAGAGGAAGACCCTTTTTATGACCAAAAACGCATCCAAAAGCATAAAAAACTTACCAAAAAAATTCAATTTTTCTTAGGCAGACGATTTTATTGCATATTCATGCAAAGAATACACCGAAAAGTGTAGAAAAAAATTGAGAACCAGATCCGAGTAGAGGAAGACCATTTTTATGACCAAAAACGCATCCGAAAGCATAAAAAACTTACGAAAAAAATTCAATTTTTTTAGGCAGACGATTTTATTGCATATTCATCCAGAGAATACACCGAACAGTGTAGAAAAAAATTGACACTCAGATCCGAGTAGAAGAAAACCCTTTTTATGACCAAAAACGCATCCGAAAGCATAAGAAACTTACAAAAAAAATTCAATTTTTCTTAGGCAGACGATTTTATTGCACGTTCATGCACAAAATACACCGAAAAGTGTAGAAAAAAATTGACTCCTAGATCCGAGTAGAGGAAGACCATTTTTATGACCAAAAACGCATCCAAGAGCATAAAAAACTCAACAAAAAAATTCAATTTTTCTTAGGCAGACGATTTTATTGCACATTCATGCACAGAATACACCAAAAAGTGTAGAAAAAAATTGACTCCTAGATCCGAGTAGAGTAAGACCCTTTTTATGAACAAAAACGTACCAAAAGCATAAAAAACTTACCAAAAAAATTCATTTTTTCTTAGGCAGACGATTTTATTGCATAATCATGCAAAGAATACACCGAAAAGTGTAGAAAAAAATTGAGACCCAGATCCGAGTAGAGGAAGACCATTTTTATGACCAAAAACGTATCCGAAAGCATAAAAAACTTACCAAAAAAATTCAATTTTTCTTAGGCAGACGATTTTATTGCATATTCATCCAAAGAATACACCGAACAGTGTAGAAAAAAATTGACACTCAGATCCGAGTAGAGGAAGACCATTTTTATGACCAAAAACGCATCCGAAAGCAAAAAAAACTTACCTAAAAAATTCAATTTTTCTTAGGCAGACGATTTTATTGCATATTCATCCAAAGAATACACCGAGAAGTGTAGAAAAAATTTGACACCCAGATCCGAGTAGAGGAAGACCATTTTTATGACCAAAAACGCATCCGAAAGCAAAAAAAACTTACGAAAAAAAATTTAGTTTTTCTTAGGCAGACGATTTTATTGCACGTTCATGCACAAAATACACCGAAAAGTGTAGAAAAAAATTGACACCCAGATCCGAGTAGAGGAAGACCATTTTTATGACCAAAAACGCATCCGAAAGCAAAAAAAACTTACCTAAAAAATTCAATTTTTCTTAGGCAGACGATTTTATTGCATATTCATCCAAAGAATACACCGAGAAGTGTAGAAAAAATTTGACACTCAGATCCGAGTAGAGGAAGACCATTTTTATGACCAAAAACGCATCCGAAAGCAAAAAAAACTTACGAAAAAAAATTTAGTTTTTCTTAGGCAGACGATTTTATTGCACGTTCATGCACAAAATACACCGAAAAGTGTAGAAAAAATTTGACACCCAGATCCGAGTAGAGGAAGACCATTTTTATGACCAAAAACGCATCCGAAAGCAAAAAAAACTTACGAAAAAAAATTTAGTTTTTCTTAGGCAGACGATTTTATTGCACGTTCATGCACAAAATACACCGAAAAGTGTAGAAAAAAATTGACACCTAGATCCGAGTAGAGGAAGACCATTTTTATGACCAAAAACGCATCAGAAAGCATAAAAAACTTACCAAAAAAATTAATTTTTTCTTAGGCAGACGATTTTGTTGCATATTCATGCACAAAATACACCGAAAAGTGTAGAAAAAAATTGACTCCTAGATCCGAGTAGAGGAAGACCCTTTTTATGACCAAAAACGTACCAAAAGCAAAAAAAACTTACGAAAAAAAATTTAGTTTTTCTTAGGCAGACGATTTTATTGCATATTCATGCACTAAATACACCGAAAAGTGTAGAAAAAAATTGACACCCAGATCCGAGTAGAGGAAGACCATTTTTATGACCAAAAACGCATCCGAAAGCATAAAAAACTTACCAAAAAAATTCAATTTTTCTTAGGCAGACGATTTTATTGCATATTCATGTAAAGAATACACCGAAAAGTGTAGAAAAAAATTGACTCCTAGATCCGAGTAGAGGAAGACCATTTTTATGACCAAAAACGCATCCGAAAGCATAAAAAACTTACCAAAAAAATTCAATTTTTCTTAGGCAGACGATTTTATTGCATATTCATGCACTAAATACACCGAAAAGTGTAGAAAAAAATTGACACCCAGATCCGAGTAGAGGAAGACCATTTTTATGACCAAAAACGCATCCGAAAGCATAAAAAACTTACCAAAAAAATTCAATTTTTCTTAGGCAGACGATTTTATTGCATATTCATGCAAAGAATACACCGAGAAGTGTAGAAAAAATTTGACACCCAGATCCGAGTAGAGGAAGACCATTTTTATGACCAAAAAACGCATCCGAAAGCAAAAAAAACTTACGAAAAAAAATTTAGTTTTTCTTAGGCAGACGATTTTATTGCACGTTCATGCACAAAATACACCGAAAAGTGTAGAAAAAAATTGACACCCAGATCCGAGTAGAGGAAAACCATTTTTATGACCAAAAACGCATCAGAAAGCATAAAAAACTTACCAAAAAAATTCAATTTTTCTTAGGCAAACGATTTTATTGCATATTCATACACAGAATACACCGAAAAGTGTAGAAAAAAATTGACACCCAGATCCGAGTAGAGGAAGACCCTTTTTATGACCAAAAACGCATCCAAAAGCATAAAAAACTTACCAAAAAAATTCAATTTTTCTTAGGCAGACGATTTTATTGCACATTCATGCACAGAATACACCGAAAAGTGTAGCAAAAAATTGACTCCTAGATCCGAGTAGAGGAAGACCCTTTTTATGAACAAAAACGTACCAAAAGCTTAAAAAACTTACCAAAAAAATTCAATTTTTCTTAGGCAGACGATTTTATTGCACATTCATGCACTAAATACACCGAAAAGTGTAGAAAAAAATTGACACCCAGATCCGAGTAGAGGAAGACCCTTTTTATGACCAAAAACGCATCCAAAAGCATAAAAAACTTACCAAAAAAATTCAATTTTTCTTAGGCAGACGATTTTATTGCATATTCATGCATAGAATACACCGAAAAGTGTAGAAAAAAATTGACTCCTAGATCCGAGTAGAGGAAGACCATTTTTATGACCAAAAACGCATCCGAAAGCATAAAAAACTTACCAAAAAAATTCAATTTTTCTTAGGCAGACGATTTTATTGCATATTCATCCTAAGAATACACCGAGAAGTGTAGAAAAAATTTGACACCCAGATCCGAGTAGAGGAAGACCATTTTTATGACCATAAACGCATCCGAAAGCATAAAAAACTTACATAAAAAATTCAATTTTTCTTAGGCAGACGATTTTATTGCATATTCATCCTAAGAATACACCGAGAAGTGTAGAAAAAATTTGACACCCAGATCCGAGTAGAGGAAGACCATTTTTATGAACAAAAACGCATCCGAAAGCAAAAAAAACTTACGAAAAAAAATTTAGTTTTTCTTAGGCAGACGATTTTATTGCACGTTCATGCACAAAATACACCGAAAAGTGTAGAAAAAAATTGACACCCAGATCCGAGTAGAGGAAAACCATTTTTATGACCAAAAACGCATCAGAAAGCATAAAAAACTTACCAAAAAAATTCAATTTTTCTTAGGCAGACGATTTTATTGCATATTCATACACAGAATACACCGAAAAGTGTAGAAAAAAATTGACACCCAGATCCGAGTAGAGGAAGACCCTTTTTATGACCAAAAACGCATCCGAAAGCATAATAAACTTACCAAAAAAATTCAATTTTTCTTAGGCAAACGATTTTATTGCATATTCATACACAGAATACACCGAAAAGTGTAGAAAAAAATTGACACCCAGATCCGAGTAGTGGAAGACCCTTTTTATTACCAAAAACGCATCCAAAAGCATAAAAAACTTACCAAAAAAATTCAATTTTTCTTAGGCAGACGATTTTATTGCATATTCATGCAAAGAATACACCGAAAAGTGTAGAAAAAAATTGAGAACCAGATCCGAGTAGAGGAAGACCATTTTTATGACCAAAAACGCATCCGAAAGCATAAAAAACTTACGAAAAAAATTCAATTTTTTTAGGCAGACGATTTTATTGCATATTCATCCAAAGAATACACCGAACAGTGTAGAAAAAAATTGACACTCAGATCCGAGTAGATGAAGACCCTTTTTATGAACAAAAACGTACCAATAGCAAAAAAAACTTACGAAAAAAAATTTAGTTTTTCTTAGGCAGACGATTTTATTGCACGTTCATGCACAAAATACACCGAAAAGTGTAGAAAAAATTTGACACCCAGATCCGAGTAGAGGAAGACCATTTTTATGACCAAAAACGCATCCAAGAGCATAAAAAACTCAACAAAAAAATTCAATTTTTCTTAGGCAGACGATTTTATTGCACATTCATGCACAGAATACACCGAAAAGTGTAGCAAAAAATTGACTCCTAGATCCGAGTAGAGGAAGACCCTTTTTATGAACAAAAACGTACCAAAAGCATAAAAAACTTACCAAAAAAATTCATTTTTTCTTAGGCAGATGATTTTATTGCATATTCATGCAATGAATACACCGAAAAGTGTAGAAAAAAATTGAGACCCAGATCCGAGTAGAGGAAGACCATTTTTATGACCAAAAACGTATCCGAAAGCATAAAAAACTTACCAAAAAAATTCATTTTTTCTTAGGCAGACGATTTTATTGCATATTCATGCACAAAATACACCGAAAAGTGTAGAAAAAAATTGACACCCAGATCCGAGTAGAGGAAGACCTTTTTTATGACCAAAAACGCATGCGAAAGCATAAAAAACTTACCAAAAAAATTCAATTTTTCTTAGGCAGACGATTTTATTGCATATTCATGCACTAAATACACCGAAAAGTGTAGAAAAAAATTGACACCCAGATCCGAGTAGAGGAAGACCCTTTTTATGACCAAAAACGCATCCGACAGCATAAAAAACTTACGAAAAAAATTCAATTTTTCTTAGGCAGACGATTTTATTGCATATTCATCCAAAGAATACACCGAACAGTGTAGAAAAAAATTGACACTCAGATCCGAGTAGAAGAAAACCCTTTTTATGACCAAAAACGCATCAAAAGCATAAAAAACTTACCAAAAAAATTCAATTTTTCTTAGGCAGACGATTTTATTGCACATTCATGCACTAAATACACCGAAAAGTGTAGAAAAAAATTGACACCCAGATCCGAGTAGAGGAAGACCATTTTTATGACCAAAAACGCATCCGAAAGCATAAAAAACTTACCAAAAAAATTCAATTTTTCTTAGGCAGACGATTTTATTGCATATTCATGCAAAGAATATACCGAAAAGTGTAGAAAAAATTTGACACCCAGATCCGAGTAGAGGAAGACCATTTTTATGACCAAAAACGCATCCGAAAGCATAAAAAACTTACCAAAAAAATTCATTTTTTCTTAGGCAGACGATTTTATTGCATATTCATGCACAAAATACACCGAAAAGTGTAGAAAAAAATTGACACCCAGATCCGAGTAGAGGAAGACCATTTTTATGACCAAAAACGCATCCGAAAGCATAAGAAACTTACAAAAAAAATTCAATTTTTCTAAGGCAGACGATTTTATTGCACATTCATGCACAGAATACACCGTAAAGTGTAGAAAAAAATTGACTCCTAGATCCGAGTAGAGGAAGACCATTTTTATGACCAAAAACGCATCCAAGAGCATAAAAAACTCAACAAAAAAATTCAATTTTTCTTAGGCAGACGATTTTATTGCACATTCATGCACAGAATACACCGAAAAATGTAGAAAAAAATTGACACCCAGATCCGAGTAGAGGAAGACCATTTTTATGACCATAAACGCATCCGAAAGCATAAAAAACTTACATAAAAAATTCAATTTTTCTTAGGCAGACGATTTTATTGCATATTCATCCAAAGAATACACCGAGAAGTGTAGAAAAAATTTGACACCCAGATCCGAGTAGAGGAAGACCATTTTTATGACCAACAACGCATCCGAAAGCAAAAAACTTACGAAAAAAAATTTAGTTTTTCTTAGGCAGACGATTTTATTGCACGTTCATGCACAAAATACACCGAAAAATGTAGAAAAAAATTGACACCCAGATCCGAGTAGAGGAAGACCATTTTTATGACCATAAACGCATCCGAAAGCAAAAAAAACTTACGAAAAAAAATTTAGTTTTTCTTAGGCAGACGATTTTATTGCACGTTCATGCACAAAATACACCGAAAAATGTAGAAAAAAATGGACACCCAGATCCGAGTAGAGGAAGACCATTTTTATGACCAAAAACGCATCCGAAAGCATAAAAAACTTACCAAAAAATTAATTTTTTCTTAGGCAGACGATTTTGTTGCATATTCATGCACAAAATACACCGAAAAGTGTAGAAAAAAATTGACTCCTAGGTCCGAGTAGAGGAAGACCCTTTTTATGAACAAAAACGTACCAAAAGCATAAAAAACTTACCAAAAAAATTCATTTTTTCTTAGGCAGACGATTTTATTGCATATTCATGCAAAGAATACACCGAAAAGTGTAGAAAAAAATTGACACCTAGTTCCGAGTAGAGGAAGACCCTTTTTATGACCAAAAACGGATCCAACAGCATAAAATACCTACCAAAAAGTTGTAAAATCAGATGTTCATTACATGAACATTTTGCTTCCTCTTTACGATCAGCAAAAAAATTTGCTTCCTCGTGGAGAAATCAAAATTTTATTGACAAAATGTGAATTTTTGATTTTTAACTTTCATTAATTTCTTTAAATTTACCTCAAATGTATACTTTATATATCTATTAATTCGTCTTCACGTAAGCAATACAATTACTTTATATATAAACTTCAATTTAGAAAATCACAAAATTTTATAGCCAAAATGTGAATTTTTGATTTTTAAACTTTCGTTTATTCTTTAAATTTACCTCAAATGAATACTTTATATATATCGATCGATTTGACTTGATGTAAAGAATACGATTTTATTATATATAACCTTAAATTTTTCTATTTAAAAATTTTTTCGATTAAAGAAAAATTTTTGGAAAAAAGACCATAAAATTTTTTTTTTTGAGTATTTTTTAAAATCATTTGGTGAGATTTGAGATATTAATATGATAAATGAGCCTACTAAATTTTATCTAAATCCTTTAAAACCTGTTAAAGTTATCTTCTAAACAAAAAATGGATCCTCACATACATACGTACACTCACACATACATATACCGGGACAATTGATCAGGATCTCATATAACATGTTTCTATAAAGAAAAAAATTTGTTTCCGCCACTTTGAAAAGTTTTATAAACGAAAGGACTACAAAGCTGCCTCCACGAGGAAGCAAAAACGCCATTTTTGAGTGAAAATTTAAAATGCTGGAGTATTTCCGACTTCATATTCGTAATCTACGTGAAAAAGCCTATGAAAGTCATGTATCACTTTATTTTTCTAACTTGTAAATGTTAATAAAAAAAAAAACATAAATGAATAATTGGACTAAATGTACTGGTTGTAGTTCTAGGTATGCAGGATCTTCGGTAGTTCTAGTGTTAACTTACATTTACATGAAGATGAAATTTTTTTTGGAAATCAGGTAAAATCATCAATTCCAGGTCCACATAATAGTTCTTCCACAGATGAAGCTGCTTCCTTTTCAGCCTATATATCCTATTCAATTTTCACCGGATCATCTTAAAATTTTGTAAATCGATTTTTTGAAAGTTACTACTGGTTGTGCCCCCTTACGATTTACTGATTTAGAATTTTTAGCAACAAGATTATTTATGTCATAATTCAGTTTAATTTAATGTTTTTAGAGAACCTACAAAAAAAGATGACAAATTTTAAATTGTTCTTGTTTCTTTTGGCAACCGTTGGATACTCTATAGAAAATTGCAGAGCATGGACCACTGCCAATAGTCCTTGTGAACCAGATGGAACTCCATGTCAACCTGATGGAAGTACAAATTGTTGAACAACATTCTGTTACAAGCAATTGGGATGGTCTATAGGGTATTGTAGAACTCGAACTATTGGTCCTTGTGCACCGGATAGAACTCCATGTCAACCTGATGAAAGTACAAATTGTTCTTCAGAATTTCGTTACAAACAAGTAAGATGGGATATTGCAAATACCGCTAAATGAACAACAGAATGTTGCTACAATGCTTAAATTATAAACAAGCCTCTTGTTAATATTAATGTAATTGTTGAAATTATAGAAGCACAACATTGATTTTGATGTAATTTGACCTGGACTGCGACATCTTTATAACTTAAAAACATCTTACTTTCAGTTATTATTAAAGCCTTTATTCAAAATGTAAACGAAAGTAAAAATTGTTATTAGAAATTTGGCATAGACTGCTGGGTAATCTTGCAGGGGAATCAAGGGTCTCATGTGTATAAGCAGGATGCAACAAATATTCCAATGTTTAAATATACAAAAGTGATATACAGGTTTTATGATTGTCATATCCTTTCTATTTTCTGAATTACCTACTGTATTCAGAAGAATAAGGCAGAACGTGTACATGGACTTAAAGGTGAGTTCGGAATATATTTTAAAGTAAATTAAAAATATTTTATGAACTATCCTTTGCATTTTTCCAGTGAATTTACATTGATTACTTCCAGGAAGTTAACACCGAAAAGAAAAATTGGGCGACATTTACAGATTCATGGAACTTAACTGAGTTTTTTTAAATCGAAAAAAAATAACGCCAAAATGAAAATTACAGGAAGTCTTCATTACACTAACAACTTCATTCATGATTTTTTTCAGGGTTGAGAAACAGGAAGAACATGTTTAAAAGGTAAAATTAATTTTTATTTTTTAAATAAATAAATTAATATTTTATATTGGCAATAGTTTTTGTTCAAAATTTTCAACATTTTTAGAGAAAAAAAAACATTTAGAACTTTTTTTGTAGGATCAAAAGAACATATACGAAAAAGAAAAAAATGTTACAATAATTTTTTAACCCCTTCGCAGTCTAGTAGAAAAATTGTTTATGGGGCCAAAACGGTCCAAAAAAAAGTTTCCAAAAAAATATCATATCATTGTATTAAAAGTTTTTTGGGTCGCTGAATCAAAATTTAAGGTCAGATTAAAAAAATTCAAAATGGCTGTCCCAATATGGCAGAAAATTTTAAAGTTGATTCGATTCGTTCCAAATGCGGTACTTGGAGGTTTTTGTGTTGCTAAATCCAAATTTCAGGTCAAATTTGGATTCAGCGACCTTGAAAACCCCCGAGCACCGAATTTTGAACGAATCGAATCAATTTTAAAATTTTTTACCATATTGGGTCGCCATATTAGATCCGCCATTTCAAATTTTTTAAATCTGACCTCATTCAGCGACCCAAAAGTGAAGGTAAATCTGAGACATCATATATTGTTCTTATATGAAGGCCACCATGTATATGAGTTAAAAAGAGTTTTTTTTATCATTTATTCTTACGTGTAATAAACCAAAATTACTTAAAACATTTAGATAATATTTAAAATAATTCTTTAATTTTTTTTGTAAAATATACTTAAATAAATAAAATTTATAATTACTGGAATTTTTGTCATCAGAGAATGCAAATTCTCCAGTAGAGTAATATTATCAGCCAATCAACGTCTGGCGTTCTGTGTTTCCCCTAACCTTCAGGGTCGTGCCACAGAAAAAAACTGTACTCAAAATGAGTACGAAATCATACTCATTTTGATATGCAGCAAAAATGATAACGCTCTTATTCATTTTGAGTTTTTAGTGAAAAAATATCTTTCTTTCTGTTTAAATGGCCTCTTGTATTAACAGGTAGCCAGTACATGTGAAAAAAGTATAAAAATGAACAACGTCAGTTTCATTTTGAGTAAATGTTTAACTATGAATTATAGATAAATAACAAATGATTATTTAATTTAAAATAGGGTAAATGCAGTAATTACGGCGAGATTCGAGTCAAAACACCTTTGAAATAGAAAATTCGACATTTCTATTGTATAAACTCAATTTAAGACTTATTAAACTCAAAGCTTATTCTGCCGTGTGATATAAAAACTTAGTTAACTGACATTTTGACGAAAAATGAGTTTTTGGTATCAATGAACTCGTAAGAAAAAGCTGCGTCTAATAGTTATAGTTTAAATAATTTTTGCAAATTATTGTTTATAAAAAATAGTTATTAAAAATCTTAAAAACTCCAGAAAATAAAAGAATATTTGATAAAAAGTTAAGGAAAGTACTTTGCGTAGTCCAAAAAACAAATGAGGCTGCGAGCTCGAATATAAGATTTCAAGGAAAAACTTAGTCAAAGGCAGTTGTGTGTTTTTTGTATGAAATAAGTAGTCGAGTCTGAGCGTTGGATTTTAAATAAAAACCTCACATTTGCAGCGCTTGCAATTAGCTAAGTTCTTCCATCAAAAATTGAGTCGAGTCAGAGCCGAACGACTACTTAACTGCAATTCGGCTAAACTCGGATTGTCCTCGGGTCGCAGGCAGTAAGCTGCTGTTTCCCTTGCTTCTGTCAAAACTTCAACTCAGAGGTTATGTTTAGCGGAATGAAAAGTGTATCAAGTTGAAATTGAGAAATAAAAAACGAAGAAAATTGTAAGTAAAATTAACTCAGACGTTCTTTTTTTAATGTTTTTAAACTTAATAATAAAGATTGTTCATATCATTTCAGTAGTTTAAACGTATATTATTATTATCATTATTCAAAATTAACATTGTCTAATTAGTTCTTATTTGGTGAAAATTTATTTGCAGTGTTCATGTACTTTTAAAATGATTTGTGAATTCGTAAAACGTATTATAGAACTGTTGCAACTGTCCCCGTACCACATGACGTCACTGCAGTTAGCTAAGTTCTTCCATGAAATCAGCAGACCGAGCTCGCGTACCTATTTCGTGGACACTACGCAAAGGACTTTCCCAAACTTTTTACTTCATATTTGCATTCGGAAAAACACACAAGTGCATTATTTCATATAATTTGTTTAAATAATTAATTTTTTATTTCATAATTAAATAGAGCACCATCATTATACCAAGTATGTGAAGTTAAATTTAATAATTTTTTAATTCTTATTAGTTTTCTGAAAGCAAACAGTTTTTCCCTATTTTCTCGCTTCGACATAAATGTCAGTTAACCAAGTTCTTATATCACACGGCAGTTATGTTATTAAGATATTAAAAAAAAATTTTAACTCTATAAAAATCGATTATTTAAACAAATATGAGAAATTAAAACTAATACCGTAATTTTCTATTGCGGCGAGTTTGTATCAGTTTCGGTGTATCAATTTCGGTGACCAAAATTACGTGTATTTTGAAGATACTTTGCCCGCCGAAATTGAAGCCAATGGAAATCTTAAAAATGTTTCAATTGCGGCGCGGAAAAAAATTTGATCTCAAATAATTAAATTAATAATTGTTTAAATGTGCATCTTTATAAGTATTTGTATCAAAAAAAGATTGAAATAATTTTTTTTAATCATTTGGCAACAGTTATATTAAATATAATAGTAATAATAGTTATTTTTTATGAACGCGCCGTTATTGGTGCACTCGCCGTAATTAGTACACTTACCCTAGTACTAAAACAATTGTTTTTCATAAATAAACACTTTTAAACTAAAAAGACTTTAATTCTTAAAGTCAATTTATTATTATTTATAAAATAAAATAAATCAAGTTTTAGGTTAAGAAACATATGAAATGACAGGCAGTAGTACCAACTGCGTTAACATGAAGTAGAGAAAGAAAGCGCTATAACCAAAAGTAATGGCGCCTTATTTAAAAAATTTGAAAGTAAAATATTGTTTACGAAACAAAATGATATTGTGTTAAATTTTTTTCACATTAATTAATAAATAAAAAAAATTATCTTTAAAAATTTTAACAAATAAATTTTAATTCTTAAAATCACTGTTTTGTGATCAATAAACTAATAAAAAATTATAAATTCAATATATGTGATTGATGTATAGTTTTTCTTTGGATCTATAATTTTTAGTAGAAGTTCTTTTTTTTATTTGAAAAAAATCCATCGTTAATGGACGAAAAGCTTTGCTTTTTTTGTAATAAACGAAATGATTATTTTAAAATATTATAATATTATAAAATTGAGTTTTTATTATTTAAAAATTCTTATGTATAATATATTTAAAATAAAAATAAATTTATATTAATATATAATTAAATTAACTCATAATTATTAATATTATTAATATAATATTATAATATGAATAATAATAATAATAATTATTATTATTATTATAAACAACTTTAATAATAATGTGATAAAATTTTTTTCGATAGAAAATAAAAACTTTAATAATATTTTTAATATTTTAACATTAACTGCAATGCTAATAATTTTTTTTTATTCAATATTTATAAAAAATTTTAGATACATAAATTGTATTCTATAATTTTGGTTTATTACGTTTAAATTACTTTGTTCTTTCATCCTCAGATGGCGCACTATGAAATAGTTCACAGTAAGTACCAACATAATAGTGGTAAACAATTTTATCTAGCATAACCTGACATTTGATACTAACCAGTTTCATTTTGAGTAACGTGAAGTTTGCCGTTTACTCATTTTGATAATTTACTCAAAATGATAAGCAGCAAAAATGAGTACAGTTTTTTTTCTGTGTGCGCCACTTCCAATACAGAGAATTTAGTTTCAACCAATCAATGATCGGTGTTCACAGCGGAAATAGATTTTTAAATTTTTTTTATGAAACTGAAACTAGCACTTAGTCATTAGTCACAAGTTAATTTTGAAGAAGTTCATGTGAGTAAGAACAAAAAATAAAGTTAATAAAATTAACTCTATTAATAAAATAATAACATAAAGTAAAATTAATAGAGTTAATTTTAATAACTTTATTTATATTATTGCTAACATAAATTTTTTCAAAATTTACTCGATGAGCTAAATTTTTAAACGTTCAAATGAACGAAATTTTTTTTGCAACTTCTTTAAATATGAATTTTATTAGAAAATATTGTTCGAAATATCTGAAAAGAAGTTGATAATTTAATAATTGTTTAATTTACTGTATTATTTTACATCGCCATCAAAATTTTTAAAAATTTATTGATGGAAAAAAATATTTCAGAATATTTCAAAACTCTTGGCTCATTTAACTCGGGGCTGATAACTAAGTCCCAGTTACAGTTTCATAATTTTTTTCTAAAATTATCTAATCAATGTACTGTAAATAATTACATGTGAATTTCCCCGAAAATTAAAATATAAATTTTTTAAAATAGGATATTCTACTTGAAGGACATAACCTCTATTCTGGTCTTTTTTTAAAAATATTATTCTTCTTTTAGAAAGCCCCAAATTTCATTAGATAATTTAACTACATATTTATATAAAATTTAATTTTATATAATATATTTTTACATTATTTATTAAAGTAATATTTTTGTATGAATTTACTGCCATTGGAAACAATTTTGTAAGGAAATTGGACAGAAGTGTGAAAGTGGGGGTAAAAAAACTTAAAAAAAATGTGTGACGTAATTTATGAATGACCCCTTACAATAATTATTTCATTGATACACTTTATCTTTTTCAGCATATTTTAAAAAAATATGTTTAATATAATAAATTATAATAAACATACTGTGGATTTATTGTAATTATTTATATTATTTTTTATAATAATCATCATTGTTAAAGTGGAAAATAATAATTCTTATATTATTTATTGAATTTTCAGATAATTCCTAAAAAAAAGAAGTCAAAGACAACATCAGGAGATGTTGAAAATAATTCTAAATGGACATCGGAAAAAAATGCACTATAAATTATTAATAAAAATAATAATTTGGGTCATACGAAAATTCAAATTTAAATGGGTCCCGCGGAATTTTCAGGAGTGTAAAATAATCAGCCAATCAGCGTTTAAACTTCTGTGTTTCACCACCACCAACGTCGCGCGCCACTTCCATTCAGGAGGACTTATTTCCAACCAATCAACGCCCAGCATTCATAGCGGAAAGAGCGCCCCACCACTTCCATCGACACTTTTCGACTCTGCAGCCATTTAGTCCGCCATGAGCCACGTGCCGCAGAAGATGTCCTGAATTTTGGTGAGTTCTTCTCTTTTACGTAACCCTGATACCACCTCCCTTTCCAGGAAGTTAACCAGGTGAAGTTCCATACTTAATCTGTTAACTTCCAGTTAAATTCCATGCATGTCTAAATATTTCCCTTCTTTTTCTTTCCTTTGTTAACTTTCTGGTATTTATCAATTATTTACTAGAAAAGTACAAAGGATTTTTTTGTGAAATATTAAAGTCTAAAATTTAAAGCTTGTGGTTTTAAATTTTTTTTTATGAAACTGTAACTGGCACATGGCTATCAGCTCCGAGTCAATTTTGAAAAAATTTATGTTAGCAATAACATAAATAAAGTTAATAAAATTAATTTTATTAACTTTATTAATAATAAAATAAATTAATAATATAGTTAATAAAATTAATTTTATTAACTTTATTTTTGGTATTGCTAACATAAATTTTTTCATAATTAACTCGAGGCTGATAGCCATGTGCCAGTTACAGTTTCATAATTTTTTTTAAAGTATCCAATCAAAGTACTTTAAATAATAACATTTCAATTTCCTCGAAAATAAAAATATAAATTTTTTAAAAATGAGATATTTTACTTGAAGCAGACAACCTAGATCTTGTTTTTTTTAATATTGTTTCTTTAAATATTATTAATTTATTAAAAATTCATTAAACAAAGGAAATTGTTGTATACTTTGAATTAAATTTAGTTTCTTTGACGTCATTAAATTTAATACAAAATATTCACCTATTTTCCTTCGTTTGATGAATTTTTAATAAAATAATAATATTTCAAAGTAATAATAACAAAAAGAAACAAGAGGGGGTTGTCCGCTTCATTTAAAATGCCCTAAATATCATTAATTTAAATACATATTTATATGTAACCTGACCAGTGAAAAAGGGGCTTACGTGCGAAAATTTTTTTTTATTGATTAGTTATTCTGATAGAAAAAAGTTTTCTCTGTCAGAATCACCAATCAATAAAAAATCGATTTTTTCGCACGTAAGCCCCATTTTCACTGTTCAGGTCACATATAATATTTAATTATATATAATTAATTTTTACTTTATTTTTTAATTAATACTTTTGTATGAATATTCTTGTCTAAAGATAAATAAAATATGTACAGTAAAATAAATAAATACTTTTTTTACAGTCAAAAATATTAGTAAATAATAAAACTAACAATAAAATAATAATAAAGAATAATATTCATACAAAAATACTAAGTAATTAAATAAAGTAAAAAATATGAAATATATAAATAAATAATTTAAGAAAAGTAAAATAACTTAACAAACCGAGGAAATTCAAATGTAAATAAACATTTAAAGTACTTTGAAAAGATACTTTTAAAGAAAAATTTAAAACTATAAAGAATCTTTAAAACTTAAAAAGACTTTAAAATTTTAGAAAAAAATCCTCTGTATTTTTGTAGTAAATAAACAATTGATAAATACAAGAAAATTAAGAAAGGAAAGAAAAAAAGAAGGGAAGTATACATAGACATCCGTGGAAGATAACTGGAAGTTGCAGAATTAAAACAGGAACAGACCATGGTTGACCGAGAGGAAAGGGAACCGGTAGAAGGGAAAGTAAGAGAAAGACTCCACCAGAAGAAGGAATGGACGTTATAAATGAAGGACTACAACATGTACAAGATGAATTAATAAAATGTTTATTAAAAAAAATTTATCATAGTTATTCTTCGACAGTCTCCTGTGTCCTCCTCTCTCCTCCTTCGAACCAGGTGCCTCATGTCCTGAGATTTGGTAGAGTACTTCTTTTACTTCTCCTTTCTACCGGTTCCTTTTCCTCTCGGTCAACCATGGTCTGTTCCTGTTTTAATTCTGCAACTTCCAGTTATCTTCCACGGATGTCTACATATACTTCCCTTCTTTTTTTCTTTCCTTTCTTAAGTTTCTTGTATTTATCAATTGTTTATTTACTACAAAAATACAGAGGATTTTTTTCTGAAATTTTAAAGTCTTTTTAAGTTTTAAAGATTCTTTATAGTTTTAAATTTTTCTTTAAAAGTATCTTTTCAAA
Source organism: Leptopilina boulardi (assembly GCF_019393585.1). Lineage (NCBI taxonomy): Eukaryota > Metazoa > Arthropoda > Insecta > Hymenoptera > Figitidae > Leptopilina > Leptopilina boulardi. Next base: position 23,684 of record NW_026137987.1, read on the forward strand.
GTACTTTAAATGTTTATTTACATTTGAATTTCCTCGGTTAGTTAAGTTATTTTACTTTTCTTAAAGTATTTATTTGTATATTTCTTATTTTTTACTTTATTTAATTACTCAGTATTTTTGTATGAATATTATTCTTTATTATTATTTTATTGTTAGTTTTATTATTTACTAATATTTTTGACTGTAAAAAAAGTAATTCTTTATTTTACTGTACATATTTTATTTATCTTTAGACAAGAATATTCATACAAAAGTATTAATTAAAAAATAAAGTAAAAATTAATTAATGAATTAATTAATTAATTAATTAATTAATTATATATAATTAAATATTATATGTGACCTGAACAGTGAAAAGGGGGCTTACGTGCGAAAAAATCGATTTTTTATTGATTGGTTATTCTGACAGAGAAAACTTTTTTCTATCAGAATCACTAATCAATAAAAAAAAATTTTCGCACGTAAGCCCCTTTTTCACTGGTCAGGTTACATATAAATATGTATTTAAATTAATGATATTTAGGGCATTTTAAATGAAGCGGACAACCCCCTCTTGTTTCTTTTTATTATTATTACTTTGAAATATTATTATTTTATTAAAAATTCATCAAACGAAGGAAAATAGGTGAATATTTTGTATTAAATTTAATAACGTCAAAGAAACTAAATTTAATTCAAAGTATACAAATAATTTCCTGTGTTTAATGAATTTTTAATAAATTAATAATATTTAAAGAAACAATATTAAAAAAACAAGATGTAGGTTGTCTGCTTCAAGTAAAATATCTCATTTTTAAAAAATTTATTTTTTTATTTTCGAGGAAATTGAAATGTTATTATTTAAAGCACTTTGATTAGATACTTTAAAAAAAATTATGAAACTGTAACTGGCACATGGCTATCAGCCCCGAGTTAATTATGAAAAAATTTATGTTAGCAATAACATAAATAAAGTTAATAAAATTAATTTTATTAACTTTATTTATGTTATTGCTAACATAAATTTTTTCAAAATTAACTCGTGGCTGATAGCCATGTGCCAGTTACAGTTTCATAAAAAAAATTTAAAACCACAATCTTTAAATTTTAGACTTTAATATTTCACAAAAAAATCCTTTGTACTTTTCTAGTAAATAATTGATAAATACTAGAAAGTTAACAAAGGAAAGAAAAAGAAGGAAAATATTTAGACATGCATGGAATTTAACTGGAAGTTAACAGATTAAGTATGGAACTTCACCTGGTTAACTTCCTGGAAAAGGAGGTGGTATCAGGGTTACGTAAAAGAGAAGAACTCACCAAAATTCAGGACATCTTCTTCGGCACGTGGCTCATGGCGGACTAAATGGCTGCAGCGTCGAAAAGTGTCGATGGAAGTGGTGGGGCGCTCTTGCCGCTATGAATGCCGGGCGTTGATTGGTTGGAAATAAGTCCTCCTGATTGGAAGTGGCGCGCGACGTTGGTGGTGGTGAAACACAGAAGTTTAAATGCTGATTGGCTGATAATATTACTCTCCTGAAAATTCCGCGGGACCCATTTAAATTTGAATTTTCGTATGATCCAAATTATTATTTTTATTAATAATTTATAGTGCATTTTTTTCCGATGTCCATTTAGAATTATTTTCAACATTTCCTGATGTTGTCTTTGACCTCTTTTTTTTAGGAATTATCTGAAAATTCAATAAATAATATAAGAATTATTATTAATATTAATATATATTAATATTACTCTCCTGGAAATGCCGCGGGGCCTATTTAAATTCGAATTTCCCTATGATCAAAATTATTATTTTTATTAATAATTTATAGTGCATTTCTTTCTCATTTCTCTACAAAATTGTTTCCAATGACGGTATGGAATTATAAGAAGTTATATAAAATTGTTATTTTCAACTTTAATATTTATTATTAACAATAAAATAATTTTTTAAAAAATATATTTAAAGAAATAAAATCATATGGAGTATTTATTATATTTATAGTTTTTAATTAAAAGTGGAAGTGGCACGCTGGAGGTGGTAGAATACACATTTCGATCGGAACGTCGGGTGTCGATTGGTTGAGAATATTACTCTACTGGAAATGGCTGCAAAATCAACAAATATTTTTGAGTTTAACGATAATTATTATAAACAATAAAATAAGTAATCATGATAATATGCACGACATGTCCATAAATTACGTCACATACTTTTTTTACCTTTTCTTTAATTTTTAATTGTGAAAATTTCAATGGATCCTAAAAAATTTAACTAATAAAAATATTTTAAATAATTTAAATTGTTTTGAATTTGATCATAAGTTTCGTAAGAGATTTTCTTTCTAATGAAAACTAGTATTTTTTTTTTATTTAAACAAAATGATTTTTGTATTTTCAAAAGAAGTTGTTAAAAAAAATATATTTTTCACAACTTTAATGAATTTTAATTGTTGTACTATATGATGGTAACAAAATATCAAAATATGAACTTACTTTTTAAAAAATTATAGAGGGAATTGAAGTTTTGAGTTTTTGGATAACACACTGTTTTTTTCAAATCCGTATAATTTTTACAAAACTTTATAGATGAATAAATATAAAAATGGGAAAACTATGAATAGTGTAATTCTTTCCACCCTCCTCTATCATCCCTTAAATATTAATTGTTGATAAAGTTAAATATAATTTTTTATTAACAAATTTTTTTTTTTTATTTTATTCAGTAAATCCAAATTTATAATATAGATAGAAATAAATATATTGAAAAAAAATTTTTTAGCCAAAAAATGTTGCAAAAATTATGGTAAATTTTGTAAAACTAGAACAAAATATAGTGTCCGGTGACACGCGAAGAAGTTGAAGAATTCGATTGCGTCTAAGTAAAGAGTTCGACGGCGTTGTTCTTTTGCATTATTTCGAGTCTATAAAGCAACGATCTCTTCGTTCATCGAGTACAGTAACCCGTAAGCTTTTGATTTGAAAGTGAGTGGAAATTTTGAAACCAATTTTTTTACCACAATATTTCGAGACGTTAAAAAAAAAGACAAATACAATAATAAAAATTACAAATATTTTTACATTAAATACATACATATTTTATAAATATAAAATTTAATTAATCGATTTCTATTCATTTGTTTATCAATAATATTGCTAATAATTATATATCTCAATATATAAATTACAAAATTTAAATCAATTATAATACATATAAAAGACACTACTAAAAATTCAAAATACTTTACATCTGTTCTATAAAATATATATTTAAAAAATTTTTAATATTTGAATATAAAAATAGTAAAAAATATATAAAAATATAATATAATAAAAATTAGAAAAATTGATATTTAATTAGAAAAAAAATTCTTAATATAAAAGAAAGTGGAATTTTATGGATTGGTGGAAAACAGTGAAAATTATATTTAAAAAGGAAAAAAGTTTAATTTAATGAAGTTTTGTTGAATTTAACTAAAGTTGTGAATAAAAAAAAATTTGGTACAATGAATGCAATAAAAAAAAGATTGCAAACACTAAAGATCGAGAAAGATCTTGCTCTAGAAAGAGCGGATGCTTGCGATCAACAGTCTAAAGAAGCCAATAGACGAGAAGAAAAATTAATGGATGAAGTGTGTGCATTAATGAAAAAATTATCACAAATGCAACAGGATTTAAAAATCAATAAATCACAATTGATTCAATCTAATTTAAATTTAGAAAGAAAGGAGAGAGCTTTTATGATGGTGGGTTTATTATAATTTTTTTAGCCTAACATTTTTTTTTCAAAAAAAATTTAATTTAAATTTAAAAAAATGGATGGTGTAAAAAACTTTCGAATTTTTTTTATTGATCATACGTAAAAAATAATTCAAGTTTTTTTTTTTTTAATAATTTTTTCTTGTAAAGGCACAATCTGAATTGGCGATGCTAAATAGAAAAATGCAACAATGTATGGCAAATCTAGAAAAGTCTGAGGAACGTCGATTGGCTGCTCAAGCCAAACTTGCACAAGCTTTAGAAACTGCTGAAGATGCCAAAAGGTTTATACCAAATTTATAGAATATTGTTAAATATTTCAAAACTGAGTTATAAATTTAATAATAATGTTTTTAATAAAAAAAAAAAATTAAATAATTTTTTTCTTTGAAGAAAATTATCTTTGAAACAAGGAAATAATTTTTTATATCGAAAAAATATAAACTTAATTTTAAAAAACAGTTTTCTATGTTTTTTAATAATTATTTTCATATTGTATTATAGAATATGTAAAGTTTTGGAAACAAGAAGCAAACAGGATGAGGACAGAATGGACAATTTAACAGCACAATTGAAGGAAGCGAGAATAATTGCCGAAGATGCAGACAACAAATCAGATGAAATTTCACGAAAATTAACATTTGTTGAGGATGAATTGGAAATTGCTGAAGATAGAGTAAAATCCAGTGAAGCGTATGAAATATTTTTTGTTATTTCTCAAAGGAAAAAAAAACAAATAAATATAAATTCCATATATATCGAAGATATTATGATACAAAAAAATTTTATGCCAAAAAAAATTTATAGGGTGAGTTGGGGTAAATGGGGACAAGAGGTGTTGGAGCTTAATTTTCAGTTTTAAAAAATTAAGTTCAACGTCAATATTTTAACCTCAGATCACCTTCAAAACACGGAGAGACCGCCGGTTAGAAAAATTAGTAAAAAAATTTACAAGTAGCGGAAATAAGGTTACATTGTCAAACATTGCTGTAGGAAATCGAAAATTCTACTAGCAGCATACTTAATAAAACTGTAGACTATAGTAATTTCTATTCCAATTTGCGTGCAATTTTACTATAGTATACAGGTTTTATTAAGTATGCTGCTAATAGAATTTTCGATTTCCTACAGCAATATATGACAAAGTAACCTTATTTCCGCTACTTGTAAATCTTTTTAGTAATTTTTCCAACCGGCGGTCTCTCCGTGAAGGTTCTGAGTATTGTCAAGCTTTTATCTTGACAATTTGCAGCAAGATAATTCAAGTTATCGCTCAATGCATAAAAACTTGAAAATTAAAGTCAAACTGTTTCAATATTTTGTCGAGCATTTCAAAGAAAATAGGCTTAAAAATCATACAAAATTTTTTTCTTATTCCTTATGACTCCTGTAACAGAAATCCACTTGAATTTTTGATTTTTGTCAATTTGGTTAATAATAACAAGCTGTCCCCATTTACCCTGAGTTTTCAAATTTTTGGGGTAAATGGGGACAGCTTGTTATTATTAACTAAATTGCCAAAAATCAAAAATTCAAGTGAATTTCTGTTATAGGAGTCATAAGGAATAAAAAAAAATTTTTTATATGATTTTTAAGCCTGTTTTCTTTGAAATGCTCGACAAAATACTGAAATAAAAAAAAAATAAAATATATCAATTGGTTGACCTATTATATATATACTACAGTTTTTATTCAAGTTTTTTCCATTCCTAACCCCTTGACATAATTCGATTTGAGTGTCAATGGATATACTAAGGTTTTCGGGGTCGCTGAATCCGAATTTGAGGTCAGATTTAAAAAATTCAAATTGGCGGACCTAATATGGCGTCCAAAAAATTAAAAAATTGACTAGATTTGCATAAAAATGGTTCCCTTAGGGTTTTTGGGGTCGCTAAATCCAAATTTGAAGTCAGATTTAAAAAATAAAAAACGGCGGACCCAATATGGTGGAAAATTTTGAAATTGATTCGCCATATTTGGTGCGGCCATATTAGGTCCGCCATTTTGAATTTTTAAATTTTGATATGTAATTTGGATTCAGCGACTTCAAAAACCACCGAGTACCAAATTTTGAACGAATCGATTCAACTTAAAATTTTTCCGCCATATAAGGTTCGCCATTTTGAATTTTTTTAATCTGACCTTAAATTTGGATTCAGCGACCCAAAAAACTTTTAATACGATGATATGATATTTTTTTGGACCGTTTTGTACCCACAAACGATTCTTCTACTAGACTGCAAAGGGGTTAATACAATAATATACTTATAAGGAAACTTTTTTCTTAAATCTTCCTTAGAAACTATGCTGTCTCCATTTACCCTAAATTTTATGAAATTTTCTAAATTTTGGGGTTAATGGGCTCAGTCAGTTTCATGCGTTTAAAGGTTATCTAAATTTTTTTCTGCTGCATAAAATTAATCCTGGGAATGTAAATAACAACTTTAAAAAAAATAAACCCGCAAATATTACCTTTTAGAGGAAGAAACTAATGTAATTTGTGAAAAATAGTTATTTTGTTCCGATTTACCTCAACTGACCCTGTTACAAATTATTAATGCACTGAAAAAAAATTATTTGATTCAAATAGGTAATCAGTTACTTGACAATTATCAAATAAATATTTATTTGTATCAAATAATTATTATTTGAATCAATTAAATGGATTTAAAATACAGAAATTATTTGTTTTAAATATAACAGTTTATTTGATTCAAATAAAAATTATTTGATTCAAGTAAATATTTATTTGATAATAGCCAAGAAACTGTTTATTTGAATCGAATAAATTTTTTTTTCACTGTAAAAATTAACATTCGTTTGTATCATAATAGACATCGATGTATATACACTAGAAAAAAAATAAAAATTATTTTAGGAAAATCGCTGAACGTGAAGACGAACTTTTTATTGTTGGTAATATTCTCAAATCTTTGGAAGTATCCGAGGAGAAGGCAAATATACAATTAAAATTTTTTTGTTTTACAATATAATATAAAATTTATGATTTTTATTTTATTTTTTAATTTGCCAGGCAAATCAAAGGATCGAAGAATTTAAAGATCAATTGGATAATCTTACGGCAAAACTAAATGAGGCAGAAAAACGTGCTATTTTTGCTGAAAAGTCGGTGAAACTTTATTTGAAAGAATTGGACAATCGAGAAGGTATTTTTTATATTTATCAATAACAATAATAATTTATTGTTAAATTTATATGAATTTAAAAAATAATTTTTAATATAAATATTTATAGATCGACTACGTAGAGAAAAAGAAAAATTCAAGTACATGTGTGACGATTTGGATTCAACTTTTGCAGATTTGACTGGTTATTAAAAAATCATTGTCTACATGAATAAACAAAAAATTTGAATAAAAAGATGGAAAGAAAATGGTTAAATTGTTACGCATATTATTATTGATAACATTAGTCATTTTTTCATTTTATTATTTGAAATTTGTATTATTTATATTTCTATAATTTAAATTTCCCGCCAATACACTTAACTTGAAAGAAATTTTTTATTAAAGAGGGGAAGTTCCTATTATTATTTCCATAAATATCAGGGTACGGTCACACTATCTCATGCATGCACTGTGCATGCATGCAGAAACATTTGAATGGTCACACTTCAACAAAATCTAGTGAATGTTTAGTAACTTTCTAGTAATTTTTCAAAAATTTCGGTTGTAACTAGAAAGTTACTAAACATTCACTAGATTTCGTTGAAGTGTGACTGGCCAAATGTTTCTGCATGCATGCACAGTGCATACATGAGATAGTGTGACCGTACCCTTAGTGGTATCAATTCAATAAAATTTAAAGGAAGATCTATAAAGGTGCATCTACAATAACTTGGAATCTGTACTTGCTTTGAATTGCTTGCATGCGCATGAAAAAATTTACAGTTGACAGATACAGATACTAATATTGCATATATAAAATTAATTAATTAAAACTAATTAAAACACAGGCCGATAAAATTTTGGTTTACTTCAGAACCAAGAACCAGACTATACTTTTTCGGAATATTTTGACTTGCTGAATCCGAATCTGATCACAAAATTGACTCAGCACGTCAGGTTTTTGAGATATTCTAACCTAAAAGTGCAGAAAAGACATTATTCGTCGTGGAACATTAAGTTATAATTTTTTTTTTCAAAAAGGTCCTCACAGCATATGAAAGAACTAGGGGAGACCGAGGAGGAAAGTAACAAAAATCAGTTTTTTTATGCTAGCATTAAAAATATTTGTCGGATAAATTTGTCCAATATATTAAATGAAAGCTTGGACATTCACCTTTTAAATAAAATTTGAATTAAACATTTATAATAAATTGACAGTTCACAGTATAACTTTTACGCAAGCTCTTCATCTGTTACTTTCCTCCTCACCCCCGAGGAGGAAAGTAACAAGCTCCTAGGAGGAAAGTAACAGTATAAAATTATGTAAAATTCTTTAGACTAATGACTATTATTAATTAGAAATATTTTTATTAGGAACACATAAAAGTTTAAGTACACTTTATACTTATTTGGCACATATTTGGGACATATTTAGCACATATTTCGAACATTTTATGAATTTAGCTCATTTTTTTTCTTAAAGATATTTTATGCTTACCTAGATCACAGGTTTTTCTTAAATAAATCTCTGTTATTCGTAAAATTAAATACGATTTGCTTCAATCATTAGTTAAAACATGGACAATATCGACAACAGGAAAAAAGTAGCGTGTTACTTTCCTCCTCGGTCGCTTTTTTCTTGTATGTCAACAAAAAAGTTAAAACTACACAAATGTTAAATTGTTTGTTTAAGCACAACTTAAAGACAGATAATAAGGCTACAAAATAACGAAAGGCACATTTTGAAAAACAATAAAATTAAAGAAATACGAGACTTTGAAAATTTGAACGAAAACTTACTTTTGACGTTTTTTCTGCACGTCACACCGGAATCAGACCTAACCTTTCCTGTCAGGCTCGGACACACTATGGAGGAGGAAGGGGAACAGTGCCGACTAAAAATATGTTTGAACCATGTCTATCCGATAATTTGTTTAAAAGCACGAAGTAGTATAAGGAGACGTAACGCCATGCATTCAAAGCAACCCCAAATGCGTGTCCTAGAGTTACTAAGGTTTTCGAATAATGCTCTTGTAGCGCCTCTACTGAGATAAATCGGAATCAAAATATGTCGTCTGCTATCGCGTAAAGAACTGTAGTTGACAGCAAAAGTGTTTTGATCATTATTAAAAGCTGTTGACGAATTAAAATAATCAAATAAATGTTAAAGATTAACGTTTTTTATATAACACTCGACCAAGTTAACAAACTTTCATTCTATAATAGGAAAGCATTAAAAAATAAAAAACACTTCGGAAATAATTAAAACTCTAATGATATAATATTAACAATAATAAAACAATAATAAATAATAAAAATTAAATACTGTTCGAGCCGAAAAAAAACTTCGATTTTCTCCATTTTTTTCTTCTTTTGTAGTTATTTTTGATCCACATCCTTTTATAAAACATGACATTTCACTGATAACATTAACAAAGCACAAAGTGCAAGCGCGAAACACCGGTTCAAGACAATTTGTCAGCACATGCGAGCACGTGATAAATTTTAATTCTCTATTTCTCCACGCGCGGCGTCCTCATCGCATTATTAGAAAAATGCGTAAACTCTAGGACACGATTTTGGGGCTCACTTTCACCACAATCTACTATCGCGTTACGTCTCCTTATACTACTTCGTGTTTAAAAGTTATAAGCTTTGTTACTTTCCTCCTCGGTCTCCCCTATTCTTACCCTCTAAATCCAATATTTGTATTTCAAAATGCATTTTAAAGAGTAAAAATAATACTTTCAGATGTTGTAACGACCTTTTTGAAAAAAAAAATTATAACTTAATATTACACGACCTCAAATATGTCCAAAAAACATCTTTTCTGCACTTTTAGGTTAGAATATCACGAAAACCTGACCTGACCGTTATTAAAAATATTTTGTTCAAAACATAATAAACAAATAAAATTTTTATTTTTTATATTTTTTAAACAAACCATTATTTAACAAAAACACAAAATCAGAATTGAAGAGAATCTTTCAAAGAGAAAAATGAGCCATTGTTTATAAAAATTGGTTAAAAATTAGAATTGTTCACTAACTACTTTTAAGAAAAAAATACAAAATATTTATTAATTATTATTTAACAACAAATTTTAACTCAAAATAATTTTTTTCTAAAATTGTACAATTGGATCTGTCGAATTTGGATGCAATAAATTTTAAATATATTTTTAGTTCTGTTAAAAATTACTTTTTAGTTTTAGGTTATGTTAATGGGTTGAACTTACTTAAATCAAGTAAATAATAAGTTACATAATTAATTTTAAGGAAATAATTAAATGTATTAATTTAATTTTTCTAATTAATTAATTAATAACACAAGCCTGCAAAAAAATATTTCCGTTGTCAGAGATCGGGAAGTCATTTCCCGTAGTTTTTGGTGCTTTGAATCCGAATCTGGCAATAAAAAACCTTCCATCACGTCAGGATTTTGAGAAAAGTGGGGGTAACAGTTTCAAAAATCATGTTTTTGGCAGTTTTTGAAAATTTCTACCGGGTAAATCCGACGTGCTACAGCCTTGTCATAGGAGTTAAATTAAAGTTTGAACCCTATACTTTACGACGATATAGCGATATTGACAACAAAATAAATTAGCTGTCAAAAAAGGTTCTTTCAAGTTGTCAAGCATAAAAATTGACTCACAACTGTTCGTAAATACAACTATTTTAAAAAATACTAGGATTCGCTTGGAATTTGTCACTTGGGGGTTTTCGGGGTCGCGGATTACGGATATGGCAGATTTTCAAAATTCAAAATGGTGGATCAAATATGGAGGAAGACTTTTATAAACTGGATTTAATCCGACATATTGGATCCGCCATTTTGAATTTTGAAAATCTGACATATCCGTAATCCGCGACCCCGAAAACCCCCTAGTGACAAATTCCAAGCGAATCCTAGTATTTTTTAAAATAGTTGCATTTACGAACAGTTGAGTCAATTTTTATTTTTTTTGCAGGCTTGTGTAATTATAATGAATAATATAAATTATAAAGTATAGTTAACATTTAATTTTTTTTAATTTATTAATTAAATTTTTTTTATTACTGCGGTTTCTGAGTTTAAAGAAATGTATAGAAATATTAAAGTAAAATTTTCTAATTTTTAAATATATGATGAAGGATATCAAAAAATATATATAAGTATGCATAAATTGTTTAAATTTATATATTTTTTTTCGTTTTATGTGAATATTGCAGTGTAAAATGTAAAAAAAAACAAAATATAAACTAAAAGTTATGAATATTTCAATAATAATATTAAAATATGTACTCACTCTTGAATAAAAACACTTTTTGCATATATTTGTTCCCATAAGATGTACATATACTAAAACCATGTTTACTTGAATGTTAATTTTAATTATATAAATATTAATTAAAAGTTTCGAAAAATCTTCTAATCATTTATCAAACGGATGGAAATCACTATGTATAACCACACTAAAGGTGCTTTTATACCTCAAATTTCGATCAGATGAACATTATTTCTGGACCGTGAAAATGCGTGAAAAGTCATTTTCACGGCGGGTATTTTTGAATTGTTTTAAACAAAAAAAGTTTTTTTAAGAAATATAATATTAAATAATTGTTTTAATATGTAAGAACACTTTAAAATAGTGATAGAAAGATGATTTGATTGAAAAATTTAGCAAATTTTGCTTTAAAACGTTTCCTGCTACAAGAAAGTATAAAATGACGATGTTTGTGAAATGGTTTGTACAGTGTACATGTGTACATGTTTCTTTCAGTTATTCGAAACAATTAGTAGAATTTAAATTTATTTGATAAACATTTCAACTTACCGATTTATTTTCAGCACTCATTATTTATTACAAGTTAAAAAGAAACGACATAACATAAACAAAACTCTGACAGACACTCACAAGGAAGAAGCACTGTACAAACCATTTCACAAACATCGTCATTTTATACTTTCTTGTAGCAGGAAACGTTTTAAAGCAAAATTTGCTAAATTTTTCAATCAAATCATCTTTCTATCACTATTTTAAAGTGTTCTTACATATTAAAACAATTATTTAATATTATATTTCTTAAAAAAACTTTTTTTGTTTAAAACAATTCAAAAATACCCGCCGTGAAAATGACTTTTCACGCATTTTCACGGTCCAGAAATAATGTTCATCTGATCGAAATTTGAGGTATAAAAGCACCTTAACTTGCGAATCACAAGATAGCAGGAGTATATAACAATATGGCGACCGTGTTTCAATTTGAAGCACATGGAAACGACTTTTCTACATAAGCTAGTGCATAAACAAACATTAGCAATGTATGGGACGAAATCGAATATTTTAAATATTTCGCTTAAATGAAATTTTAGAACCTAAGTATATTAGGATTTTAGTTTCTATTTTTTATGACCTATTTAATACAATAATAAAAAAACGATTTTATTATTTTCATTATTTTTATTATTGTATTAAATAGGCCATTAAAAATATAAACTGAAATACTAATATTCTTAAGTTCCAAAATATCATTTAAGCGAGATATTAAAAAAATTCAATTTCGTCCCATACATTTCTAATGTTTGTTTATGCATTGGCATACGTCCATTTTGAATTTTCCCCCACCCAAATTGAACTATAGAGTTCAGTAATGTTAATTGCTTGCATGCGTGCGCAACAAATTTTCAACTGACGAAAATCAAATTAATTAATTAATTATTTTTAACTATTATTAATTACTAATTAATTGAATTTAACACTCACGTGCCTGAGTTCATTTCTTGACGCGCGTGCCTGAGCTGGGCCCGAGGGACCCAGGTGCTTAAATTCCATAAAAAACAAGATTTAATAGTAGGATATTCAATATTTCGACAGGGCAAATTTGCTTGTACAGTACTCAGAAACCCCTGAGTAACTGTTTTCAGATGAATACGTTAAGTTTTTTCAAAAGTCGTCGGCCATATTGGATCCGCCATTTTGAATTTTGAAAAACGGACACCGGTTTTGTAATCAGAAACCCTGAAAACACCCGAATAACGATTTTGAAGCGAATATGTTGAAGTACCCAGCTCAGACAACTACGCACTTAAGAACTATAAAGTAATGTATTAGAAAGAATTTTACATAAAAATAATTCTCTTTCTTTTTTTAAATGTACGTTATATCAACAGCTTATCCAATTTGATAATGATTTTGAAAAAAAAATTTCTTAAATAGAAGTAGATGAATAAACAAATTGTCTGGCTTCGAGGGATCCAGCTTAGGCACGTAAGGGTTAATTAATAAAGCAATGGCTGAAAATTTAAATTGTTTGTTATAGTATAGAAGTATACTTACTTACTAGACTAAAACGTAAAAATTTACCTCCCTGAAGCTGGTGTCGAAAATTATTTTTCACGAAACCAAAAATATCAAATCATTTTTGAAAAAGGTTGTGAATCCACATAATACCTTAAGGTTGGTTCCACAATAGACAAAATATCTACACAGCACCCAAAATTTCCTGAAACTTGACAGAACTTCACACGGCGAGGTTAGGAAACTTCAGTAGCAACGTTCATACAAATTTGTGTCGATGTTTAAATGTCCACATGAAAAGAATATTCACACGAAACTTTTAAGAAATATTACACATAAATATTTACAACATTAACTGAACATTGTACGTGAATATTTACTCAAAGTTTCGTGTAAATATTCTTTTCATGTGGACATTTAAACATCGACACAAATTTGTATGAACGTTGCTACTGAAGTTTCCTAACCTCGTCGTGTGAGACTCTGTCAAGTTTCAGGGAATTTTGGGTGCTGTGTGGGTAGTATCGTACTCAAGACAATTTTCAAAACAAAACGATTGTCGACAATAGAAAAAGCATGCGCGCGCATCGTTTTGGCATGAAAATCGTCTTCATGACGATACGATTTTGCCTATTGTGGAACAATCCTGCTTTTTCTATTGTTGACAAAAGTTATGTCTTGAAAATCGTCTTCAGGACGGTACGATTTTACTTATTGTGGAACCAAACTGAAAAGTATTTCTCAAGTCATTATTTGGACCAAAAATCTTTTTAAAAAAATAATTTGACATATTTTTGGTCCTATGAAAAACAATTTTCGTCGTTGAGTGTCGACGCCAACTTCATGGAAGTAAAAATTTGTGAAACTGAATAAGACTCCGTCAGAAATATCACGATTTACAAGGGGTTTTTGGATTCATTCATGTTATTGTTTAAAACATACCTTTTCGAAGTGTTATATAGTTGAAAAATTGTTTTTTAATTTTGACCAAAAAAAAAAAATTAAAAATTTTTTTTGAATCGTTTTTACTCGAACGGGACCGATTTTTGAGTTTCTTGTAATAAGAAGTAAAATATTCTTTATAATTTCACCTTTATTTTAAGACCAAGAAAACTATTGAAGTCTCTATAGTTTTCTTGGTCTGAAAATAAAGGTGACATTATAAGGAATATTTTACTTCTTATTACAAGAAACTCAAAAATCGGTACCGTTCGAGTTAAAATAATTAAAAAAAAATTTTTGATTTTTTTTGGGTCAAAATTAAAAAAAAAACAAATATTTTATAGAATATTAAATTAAACTACATATATTTAGCTATACCCTAGAAGCACGTAATATAACCTCAATATCAAGGTAATATTATATGTAAGATTCGTAATATAACGTTGTAATATTACAGTAATCTTACAGTGATCTTAAAATGTCCGCCTCAAGGTAATATTACCGGTAATGTTACTGTAATATTACGCGCTAATATTAAGGTAATATTACAGTAATATTATACCGTAATATTAAGGTAATATTACAAGAGAATATTACAGTAATATTATGGGAACATTTCTTTACGAAAAAAATCTACCCATCCAGGGAAACGAACCCCGAACTCAAAGCACACGAGTCCAGAGTTTTACCAAGAAGCCAAATTGACTTATAATATATTTACGTTTTTTATGCTTTATGAATATAACTCAAATCAGTCTGTAATATTACTGTAATATTACCGTTAATATTACAGTAATATTCCCGGTAATATTACCTTGAGGCGGACATTTTAAGATCACTGTAAGATTACTGTAATATTACAGCGTTATATTACGAATCTCACGTGTAATATTACCTTGATATTGAGAATATATTACGTGATTCTTGGGTATTGTCTGTAATTTTTATCAAAATCCGTTTGATAGTTTCGGAAATATAGAGTTTTTAAAAAAATGATGTAGTGATTTTCAAAATCGCGTAGCGGGCACAATTTTGAAAATTTTTTTTAAATCCTTTGGGGGTTTAAACTATCTCACCTAAGACTATTACTTCCTTCAGTTTCAGAGAAATTGAAAGACCCCTTGCAAATCGTGATATTTCTGACGGAGTCTTACCCAACTGTTCTGTGAAATGTAATTACCAAAATATATATAATAATTGTGATAATGAGGTTATGTAAATTTGAATTTAAAAAAAAATTACAGACTTTATTTTAGAGAGCTTTTATACGATGTCAATTTATTGAATCGTTTTCTATATATATATTCAACACAATGTTTCCAAAATGTTCATATTGCTTTATTACAGTTAAGAATAACTCACATTCTTCTCTCACAACGAGGCAATTCTCGAGACTAGATAGTGTGTATTTTTTAATCGATTGGTCATCTTAAATTGAATTTTGGGTCCTCGATTTCATTTATAGCACACACACACTCACACAAACGTACAATTTTTTCCATAACTTCAACAATTCAGCAGCATGATTTTTATTATTTTTAATTCAACTCACGATTCATTTATAATATTCCAATTCAATGAATTAAAAAAAAAAGTTGAAATTGGAAATTTAAATATCAGTTCTTAAAATTATTTACAAATATTGTAATTTTCCATTAATACATACAGAAAAAAAAATAATTTCATTTTGAGAGGAAATATTGTAAGTTACGACTTTTTCTTAATTCTCTCAAAAAGGGAATATTTTGAAGTATGAGGAAAAAATTTTAAGGTTATGTTTATGAAAAACAGTAAAAAGTAGAGGGCGCTTTCTTTAAATTCTTCTGAAAAAAAACATTTTAAATAAACGCGCTCTTTCTTAACCAATCCCTATACAGGTAATAATAATTTTTAATATTATCCTCTTTAATAAAAAAGAAATTATTTTTGACTGTTTAAAAACATAATAAAAATCAAATAAATTAGCTGAAAAGGAGGTCACTTTTTTCTCTGAGCTTGCAATGAATAATTTTAAACTATTTTAAAATTATGCTTGAAATTTTTCAATAACTCTAACCTCAAAACAAAAATTAACCAAAATTTCATTCTATAAAGTTTTGACGCCAGCTTAAATTGAAAATCGTAAAATTACTTTCAAAGTGGATTTTCCTTTTCATTATAATGTGTCAAGAACATTATATAAATAAAATATATATACATAATTTACTACATTTTAAAAAATCTAGATCAATAAAATTTTAAATTTTTTAAAAGGGGAATTTTTTTTTCTAGAGGCACGCTGCTTTTATGAAGTGATTTATTACATTTTCAAAACGAGCACTCCATATTTACGTTAACATTTTTTTTTTTTTTTCTTTTTTTTTGTACATAATAATGTTCGCAATGATATTGACACAACAATATAATAATATTATTAATAATAGTTAATTATTTTTTTCGTTTGATTTGCACTCGAGTGTGACTTATTATTGTTCATCAAGAATAAGATAATAATAATAATAATAATAATATTTATTATTACTATTTAAATATATAACTCTTATTCATTGTTCATAAGTATCGTAGTAGAAAAAAGATTGGCTGTGCATATTCGGTCGGAGACTTACATAATATGTTATTTCAATAATAAAAAATAATGTACAAAAATTGTAGCGGGTCAAAAACCCATTTGGAAAACAGTCGACGCACGAATAGGATTTAAATTAATTCAAGTTTGATTCACGTGCTTTTCATTTTATATACAATTAATATATTTATATATATTTATCTACGAGTATTGCAGTCCATTGCAATTTCGTCGTTTATTTATTTATTTTGTTTATTTTTTTTAAACTTTTTTTTTTTTTTTTGCTAAAAGGAACATTTTTTTAAGAGAGAAAATGTTATTTGCAAATTTTAGACGTTATTTTCTTTATGTTTTTTTCAATTATAATATAGTTCTTTTGATTATAATTTAGTATTGGTGAAATTGAAATTTAGGGGAATAACAGACAGATATGCCAGGGGTACCAACATTTTGAAAATAATTAAAAATATTGGCGGTAAATTCAAATGTCAAAACTGAAAATTTGTTTTTATTATTAGAATGTAAAAAAAATATATTATTTTTTACTTTATTGTAAATAAATTAGAACCTTTGATGCTTAATTTTATATGAAATTAGGTTTTTTTTTGCAAATATAGTTATTGTTAGTGTAAAAATAGAACTAACTGAAAACAATATTTAAAAAAAAAATAACATTTTTTGCGTGTCAAAAGGTGCCAACATCATAGAAATAAAAAAAAATTATTGGCGGGAGATTCAAATAGTAAATATTTTTTAAATTGAAAAGTAGAAGAAAATGAAGAAAAAAATAGAATCACTTCTGATTTTTACCATTGAAATTTTCAGAAATTAAATACTTACTATTTTTATAGAAATAAAAATTATTATATGAAAAGCATTGTATTGTTAATAAAAATTAAACGACGAGTGCAATTGGTAGAAATTTACAGCGGAATCTCATGTCAATTAGTCTCTCATTTTGGAAATAGAAGTTTTACATGATAATAACGGATCTAAATAATCAACGTTTATACGGTACGTATATAAACTTTTCAATGCAACAGAGCCCAACGTTAAAGATCCTTCTTTTATTTATTTCTTTTTTTTTTTAAATCTTACTTTAATTCTCACTTCGATTTCTAATGCCCATCTCCATTTGGAAATCTCGTATCTCTCTTTCTCTCTCTCTCGCTCGCTCGCTCTCATCTTTGACGTTCATTTTTAATCATCATACAAAGTGCATTTTTTGTCTCAAATTGAAATTCTATCCTTATCAGGAAAGTTGCGTGTACTCTGTTGAATACGAATATAAGTCTTTGGTCTCGGAAAAAATCTCTTATCTGGCTATCGAGCTAGCCGCATTCAAAAATTCTACATTAATTCATATATTAAAATGTATTGTTGCTAATTAACTAATTCATTAATATATTTATATAATATAGAAGCTGGTTGGACTCATCATTGTCGTTTTCGATAAAAGTAGTTTACATTCTTTTTTTTTGGCAGTTTATAATATTTACACACATAGTTTCTCGATTGTAAAAAAATCTGATAAAAATGGCATCAAAAAAAATAAATAAATTTTTCAAAATTTGTAATTTATTTTTTGAATTTTTATTTTTTTAATCCTAGACGGTACAAGTGGAGTACAAAAGTACCCAAGAGAAAATTCAAACTACGGCCCTGGTTCTGTTTTTGAATATATAGGGGAATAGTGTCAGGGTTGGACACAGTTTTGGTTTTTTGTTTATAAATATTTTGTTTAGATAAATTCAGTCAATTGTGGTATATCGGTGGAAAGATCTACAAAAGAGGAACACTTTTGCTGTGGACCGTAAATTGATTGGTCCAAAATTAAAAAAGTTATAAACATTAAAAAAAAAAAAATCTAGTCAGGGTTGGACACTTTTTGAAAATCGAAACGCATTAAGGCGCATTCAGACCTATCGGCTGCCTGCCTGCCTGCTGTAGTTACCATGGTAACATGATAAGAGTGAGTGAAGCAGAAAATTTAAATTTTTCGTCTGTTTCACTCACTCCCATTATGTTACCATGGCAACTGCAGCAGGCAGGCAGGCAGCCGAGAGGTATGAATGCGCCTTTATTGGTAAAAACGTAAAATAACATTTGTAATGTTTTTTATTCTTATTTTTTCATGTTTATCTTTACTTATTGTTTACAAATTGTAAAGCTTCATGGGTTTAAAAAAGGAATGAACTCAAATTACAAAAAATAACGCTTTATTGTTCCAAATAACTCAATGAAATGATGAACAAAATTTATACAATTTAAGTATTATTTTTCTAATATCTTTGGCACAATTTTGCACTGAAATATCAATAAAATAAAATTTATTTGTATATTTATTTATAAATTGTGTCAAATTCATAATTAATATGGGTGTCCAACCCTAATTGTATAAAGTGTCCAACCCTAACTAGAAGCATCATTTTCGAATTGTGCTAACCATAACCAGACATGTGTCGCGATTCGATTTTTCACATTTTTCTTCTTAAATTATATACCCCACAATACATTCAATAAGCTTACCTTGCCAAATTCTGTCTTTTTTACACATTTTTTAGGTTTATTCACAAGTCAAACAAAACTTTTTTTGTCTCTTTGATTGCACCGAAGTCACAGGAGACGCTACTTTTGATTCTCCAAAAATATAATGCTACAAAAAGTTAGGTTACACTACTAGAAAATTCGTCACGTACGCACACAGGTGGCGCTAGTGCTCTTATTTAAAAAAAGCCAAGTGTCCAACCCTGACATTATTCCCCTACCAATAAAAATACTCTTCTTTTGAAAAGTTACTCAAAACTATTTTTTTTTTAACCAAAAATTTGTATTTTCGGATTTTTATTGAAAAAAAATATTTTTTTAATGATATTGTTGCAAATTATTGTTGTTATTTTGCACATTTTAAACAAAACAAATCAACAGGAATTAATGATACACTATTTTTTTTATAAAAAATGACATTTTTTGCAAATTTTGTGTTTTGTTTTTTTTGGTATTTGTAATTTTTTGATCACATTTTTGATTGTATCAAAAAACAAAAAATGCTATATTCTTCTTTATCAAAAAAACGAAGAAAATGACTTATAATAAAAATTTTTTTGCGTTAAATATGAACATTCCAGCAACAAAACAATTTTGGGGTACTTTTCTACCCCAATTATACTTCAACGTATGAGCCAGCTATGTTGTACTATCTAGGATTTAATGTTTTTTTTATTTTATTTATTTAAACATACGGACAAAAGCAGTAAATTAAGAAGAAATTTTTTTTTAAAAATTAATCATTTTTTTATGTTTTTATTTTTAATTTTTTTTGAATTCTTCTAAAACTGTTTAAATTCTTCTAACATTTTTTAATACTTTTCAAAAATTATTTTCAGATGTTTTTTTCACTCTTTGAAAAATTTCTTATTTTTTTTGTTTGGAAATATTTTTATCACATTATTTTCACGAGAAAGAGCCATCATAATAATATTCTCATAAATGAAAATAATTATTTTGTTTTTGTGACACAAAAAAAAATTATTTCTTAAGAATAATAATAATAATAATAATAATAATAATAATAATAATAATAATAATAATAATAATAATAATAATAATAATAATAATAATAATAATAATTTTAAATATACGGAACGATTCGCAACGGTCTGAGCAAATTGTCGTTTAGCACAAAAATTCGTCGTGCTTATCGTACTTTCTTTCATTTGCGCATTATTTTTTTCACATTCATACAACTAATTCACAAACTTCGTCGTGTCTCTTTTTTATTTTGCAGTTTTGTTTTTCACATAAAAATTAAAAATAATAACTTTTATATTCACATGAAAGAGATAAACTAGAAAATACAAGTTTTGGTTTTTTTTTTTTTGGTAAAAATTAACTATCGTCTAATAAATAAGTAATTAATTAATAATAATTTATTAATTTCAATTAATAATAATTTTTTAAATTTATTATTAACAAAGCTGTGTATAAAAAAATTATGTTCCATTTCACTTTTTCACATGAATATTTATACGAATATTCCGCACAAAATTTATTAACAGTAATATTATAATATTATTGATACTTTTAAAAAGCTATACTCGCTCACTATATAAAAAAAATTTGTTTTAGTTTATTTACAAATTACATCTAAGTAGAAATTGATATTATTTAAAATTGATGAAAATTGTCGGCGAAATGGTGATTTTTAATTCACTGTAAATTAAATAATTAAAAACAATAAGAAATAATTGTTAATTAACACTAAAATAAAATTGTTGATATAAATTTAAAAATCTTGTTCATTTCATACAGAGAAAAATATATTTGTCTCAGAACAAAATAAATTTCTGATTCAAATAAAAGTATTATTTGATTGAAATAAAAATATTATTTGTGACAATTTTTATTTAAACGAAACAAAATATTTATTTGAAACAAATAAACTTAGTGTTCTAAAAATATATATTTTTATATTAATTCAAATAAATTATATTTGGTTTGAAAAAAAATTTTAAAAAAAATTCGTATCTCTATAAAAATTGTAATAAATCAATATTATAAATTCTAATATTAAATCTAAATTTTAATTATAATTATATTTGGAGTAAAAATATTAAATAAAAATAAAATGTAATTAAAATTCTGTGAATTTTAAATTTAATAAAAATGAGATTAATTTTCGATATATATTTTTGTATTGAGCGAGCGATATGTTAACTTTAAGTTTAATTTTTAATTACTTTGGGTTTAATTAAGCCTCCATTAAAATGAGAATTGAAATATTTCATTTTCTCATTATAAGATTATGATACATTTTTTTACTGTTTTTTTTTTTTTTTTGTGAAATATTTCATCAATAAATGAGTATCAATGATTCAAAAATTTTAATACTATCATTATTTGATTCAGTACAAATTTCTTTCATAAGAAATTTTTTAAATAATATTTGGAAAATTTTAATAAAAGTGCCATATATTTAACAATTGAATTTTTTTTCGAAAATAGTTATAAAAAATATAATAGCAATTTTTTTTTTGAAATGAAACATGAATTTTTGTTGATTTTTTTTCATCTTGTTCTTATATAAAAAACTGTTTTTAATTATTAAAAAATTGTTTAGAAAAACTCACTTATATAAAATTAATTAATATTGACTTTTCAGGACGATCAATTTTTCTTATTTTTATTTTTTTTTGATATAATATAAAAAATTTATTTGAATCGCATATTTTTTTGGCACTTAATTTTTATGGTATTTTGGTATTTGTATTTTCATTCTAATTTAAAATATTTAATAAAATTTGACTTTTTTAAAAATTGTTTGCCTTTAAATTTGTATTTTGAAATTTTTTTCTCCTAACTCATCGATATTTGAATATTTGGAAATTTTTTTACTTAAATTTTTTACTTTTAATCCTATTTTTTTTTTAAATTTAGTTAAATGTAAATTTTTGAAAACTTAAATTTAAATATTCAATGTGCAATAATATTTGTACCTATTTGGCAGCCAAGTGCTTTTTATGGAAGATCTTTGGGATAAAAAATGCTTAAAATTCGTTTAATAGAATTCTTTCGTTTTCTTTTTTTAGGGGGAAAACTATTATTTATCGATACAATTAAAAATTACGAGAGTCATCAGTAGATTCTTCAATGTTATCTGTACAGCAATTATTGTCACATTGTTTATAAAAAAAAAATCTTGTCTTCATTTGGTATTAATGAAATATTAAATATATGTATTAAGATTAAGTTGAGGATATTATAATTAATATTAAAATAAGAATTTCATAATTTATTATTTAATTAATATTTATAAAAATTTAATATTTAATTAATACTTATAAATATTTAATATTTAATTAATATTCATTGTAACATTTATTTAATATATAAATATTAAATAGTGTCATTAAAATATTAGTTTTGCATTCATTTTGATTGAATATGATAAAAGAAAATTATTTTACAGTTAAAACAAAAAATTGCTCTGCAATGTTTGCTTTAAAAAAAAAAAATAATAAAATGAATTTATTAATAAGAGTTGATGAAAAATCTGCTGACGACAAATATTTACAAAGTTGCAATTTAGCAACGATATATAGTTTTTCATTTGTTTTGTTTAATTATTATTATTATTAAGAGTATGAGACACGACGAAGGCATGGGGTTAATGTTTAGGACGACGTAGATTTATTGGAAAAAAATTTCTTTCTTTTTGTTTTTAAACGGCGATTGAATAATCAGAAGAGGGATTATTTTGAGTTCCCGGTCTCGACCATAGAGAACTTCTGAGACCTAATTTTAATTTTTTTAAAGAATCAATATCGCACTCGGCCTCGCTGAGTTCCGGTCGATCGACCCGGTCACTTCCTGGTGGATGAACACCCTGATTTGATTGATTTCCACCGAAAGTGGTTTCTGCAACGGATATTGGAGGCAGTAGTGTGCGTAGTGAACTCCTGCTGGGAACATGCCATCTTTACCAGATAGCACACAATTCATTTTCATTTAAATCAACAAAATTTTTATACAATTCCATAATTATAACCACTTGTCATGACATAAGTCATTCATGTCAAAAAATGATAATAAAATGGGTTCAAAAAATAAATAGATCATAGAAAGATTTAAATTTCAGAAAAAAATAAATCAAAAATATTTACAGAAATTGTAAAATATATAAAGTACCCGTGTGGAAAAGTGATGTGGGCCCCCAGCGGGGGCCCTTATGGATCGCCCTCATGCCATGAGGGCCGCATATGGATGATCCATAGGGGCCCCTCATGGAAACGACATGCTCATCGATGAGGGCGCCCGCATGGGCGATCCATGAGGGTGCCCCTACGGGCGCCCTTATGGGCCCTCACGTTTGCCCTCATCTTGCCCTCAAGTTTGCCATAATGTTTTTTAATCAATAATATTAATAATAAAAGTTAATTAATAATAAATAAGCTTAAGTTATGAATAAATAACATATTTATTTAATAATTATTCAATTTTAAATTAAATTCTTACTCAAATTCAATTTATTAATTAACGTTCTAATTAATTAACTGTCGGATATAATTAAAAGTAATAATAAATTAATTAATTAAAAAATTAAAAAATATTTAATTTATGCATACTATTAACGGATATTTTCATTTTTCAATTAATTCATACATAGAATTAATGATTAAACGCAAACCTGAGAAATAAATAAATCTAACGCATGGGGGGAATCGAACCTACGACCTACGGACTATGAGTCTAACGCTTTACCAACTACGCTACGTACGCTACTTCAAAACGAATGCTAACTTCTTGATGCTATTTAAACTTGAAAAATACCTAACAAAGAAAAGTGCTTAACATCATTTAGTTAAAGTTAAGATATTAAATTATATTTTCCAATCAAATGCAATTTATAAAATATAATTAATTATATGCTTTATGATTATTATCATGAATCATCTCAGGCGAATTTTCAAAAAAGTGTAAATATATTTTTATTAAAAACGCGTTTTTCGTTGTTTTAAATCATTGGAAACATTCATTTTTTGTTGATAAAAAAATATTTGATTTTTGGACTTAGAAAATTTTGCTAATCGATCATGAGGGCGATCCATGCGGGCCCCTACGGTGGCCCTCATCTATTTTGCCATAAGTGTGAGTGTTATTTTCAAAAAAGTGTAAATATATTTTTATTAAAAACGCGTTTTTCGTGGTTCTGAATCATTATAAACATTAATTTTTTGGTGATAAAAAAATATTTGATTTTTGGACTTAGAAAATTTTGCTAATCGATCATGAGGGCGATCCATGCGGGGCCCCTACGGTGCCCCTCATGGATTCGCCATATGGATCAGCCCTCATGGGCCCCCGCCGGGGGCCCCGAACTCTTGAGGGCAAGATCGTGGCTTTTTCCACACGGGTATGTAAAATTGTTTTAAAAATCATTAGTCAGAATTTAAATTTTAACGAATTTCATTTGTCATAATTAGTTTTGAGCCGAATTTTTATTTGTTCGATTTAATATTTTGCATAATTTTCATCAAAACGATTTTCTATATTACATAATTTTTATATAACCGAAAATTCACTTCACAGAATTTTTATTTATTCGAATTTTCATTTAACATATAATAGGCATTTTAAAGAATTTTTATTGGCTAGAATTTCATTGCATAGAATTTTCATTTGTTCGAATTATTATTTGATATAATTTCCATATAATCGATTTTTCATACTACAGAATTTTTACTTAAGCAAAAAATTATTAATAGAATTTCTAATTGATAGAATTTTCATTTGTCCGAAATTGCAAATGGCCGAACAAACAATCGATTTCGGCGTGATTTTTGTTTGTTCGGTCATTTGCAATTTCGAACAAATGAAAATTCTATTAATTAGAAATTCTATTAAATGATTTTTCGGTTAAGTAAAAATTCTATAGTATGAAAAATCGGTTATACGGAAATTATATCAAATAATAATTCAAACAAATGAAAATTCATCTGAAAGAATAAAATGAAAATTCTATGCAATGAAATTCTACACAATAAAAATTCTGTAAAATGCTTATTATGTTAAATGAAAATTGGAGCAAATAAAAATTCGAACAAATAAAAATTCCCCAATAAGACAAGTCATAAAATAATAATAACATGGTCATAATTATATAGAAAATAAAATATACTAATAGTTGAATTGAAACATACCAAAAACTGTTGTAAAAAGAGTTAAGGGGTTATATACCTTTTTATGGGTCAAAAAATCGCTTTTTTTTCATTGCATATGTGACGCTTGACGGTGAAAGGGATCTAACACGCGGCAAATTTTATAGGCCCATTTCTCTGTGAACATGCAGGGAGAAATGATCCTTATGTATTTGCCGCGTTAGGTCCCTTTCACCGTGAAGCGTCACATATGTATATCAAAAGTACATACTCTTCTCTCTTAATTTGAATCAGTGAAATTTCACTGATTTAAATTAAGAGAGTTGAGATTCCTAAATTTCCTTAAATTTCATCAAAATCGGAGCATTAAAACCAAAGTTATGGCTGTTTTAATCCGCTACTTCTCAAAGAAGAGTATATACACAGAAAATTAAAAGGCATTAAAATAAGCTGCAACCCTTATTATTTTAATCCAATTTCGCTTACTCTCTAAATTTGAATTAGCGACTATTCGCTTTGAATTAGTGACTATTCGCTTATTCTTAGCGCAGAGTATGCAGCTGGGAATAAGTGAATAATCACTCATTGAAAATTCGCTTATTACTTAGCGAATAGTCGCTGATTGCCAGCGAATAGACGCTATTTTAATCAGCCCAGAGTATGCAGCTACGAATAAGCGAATAGTCGCTGAGTATTTTAACGAGTATTTTAATACCAAAATGGATTAAAATAAGCAAAATTGGATTAAAATAATAATCGTTGCAGCTTATTTTAACGCCTTTTAATTTTCTGTGTACTTACGCTTGAAACTTTAAAAACTATTATCTCGAAATCGGTGATTTTTGAGAACTATGCTTACCGCTAAACTGATCGGGCTGAAATTTTCAGGAGAAATATGACTTTCGGGTTTTTTGATTCGGGAAAATTACCGGGAATCTTTATACATAAGATAGCTAGCGCGTGAACGAAGGAATTTAAATTTGAACAAAAATTAATATTTCTTTTGGTCAATAAATCAAATTTTAAAACCCTAAAATCATGATTTTTGAGGAAAAATCATCGCCATTTCTAGAAAAAAAAATCCTTCGTTCAGGCACGAGGTAATATAATATACTAACGAAACTTCCATTGTTTTTTTAATTTTAGTTAAACTCTGTCTGACTTATCGCGGTCACCGCAAGCAGCTATCAAAAAAAAAATAGTGCAAGGTCTACAGTTTCCTCAATTATTAATATTTTTTAATAAAATTTTTTATACAAGTACATAGAAATATGTACTATTCGATGAAATAAACTTCGTTTTAAAAAAAATTTTAAACAACGGCTAACAAATTTTTTGAAAATTCCTCTTTTTTGACGTGCATAAAGGTATATAAGCCCTTAATGAAACTATAGTCAAAGAGTAACAAAAGGTCATAAAAGTTTTAAAATTCAAAATTAAAAATAAAATGTGACAAAAATAGTTTTAAAAATTGTTAACACTCGTCATAAAATGTAAATCATATGCTTACACTTCAATGATTCATAAAAAAGTCATAAAATTAAATTATTAAAAGACATAAAATACCAACAAAAAAAAGCATAAATTATTAATAATATGATTATAAATTAGTGGGTCAAAAAATAACTCGTCGATTGAGGGCAGAAACACGCCAATTCAGGCGAATGTTGAGAAACATGACAATCTAAAAAATATTAGGGAAACCTGCCATTCCAGTGAAGATTTCAAAAACATGCCATTTCAGATGTCAAATTTTTGTTGATTGTTTTAGGTTGGTAACACTTTCTTGAGAATGTTATATTATAGTTAACAAAATTTTATTTTTGAAATCAATATTAAAAATTAAGAAAATTATAATTATTAATAATAAAATTATTAAAGGTTCTACCCCCTACTGAAAATTCTCATATAGGATCTTATATAGGTTCTCACATAAATTCATATATTAAAATCCACATAAAATCCTATGTGTCATGTAAGAAACTATATAGGATCCTATGAAAAATCATATAGGAAATTGAGACATGATTTGAAGTAGGATTCGATGTAAATTCTTATAAACGTATTCTTAGGTAATAAATTATGTAAATTCCTATGTGAAATCCTACAATTTTTTTTGGTCACATTTTTTTCTTCAATTTCTTATGTCAATTTCCTTCGTGTTTTCTCACTAAAAAACATACCAAAATTCATTGCTCAATCCTTCACCAGATATTTTCCTATATCAAATCATACATCAAATCTTTTTTCGATTCTTGAATAAAAAATTATTACAAATAATCAGACATGAAATCATATTGAAAATTCTCACGTGAGATCATATATATGATTGATTTGAACATAAGAAATCATATAGGATTTCATGTAGATTCTGAAATATTTATATTTAAGATTTCACATAGAATTATATAAAGGAAACAATATAGGATTTCATATAGGAATTTTCAGTAATTCATCTGAAAATAAAAGAAATTGTGCTTTGCAATACACCTTCTGAGTTAGTCTCAGCTTTTATAGTATTCAAGACTGATCTCAATTGTGAGAAAAAAAATTAGCACCATCTGGCGGCGTAAGAGTGGAACTATGATGATATACATTTTTATTCGAATTTCCCATATAATTTCCTATATAATTTCCGACTTGGTATCTTACATGGACAATTAAAACAATGAAATCCACACATGACATCCCACATAAATTCCTATGTGATGAATTCTTACATGAAATCCTATATAGGATTTTATCTAGGATCCTATACAAGATCCTACGTATGAACTCATATGGATTCCTATATAGGATCTCATATAAGAATTCATCATACAGAAATATATATATATAAAAATCCACGTAAAATCTTATGTAGGATTATGTATAAAATCTTATATAGGATCCTATACAGGATTTTAGATTGTCATGTTTCTCAACATTCACCTGAATTGACGTCTTTCTGCCCTCAATCGACGAACTAATAGAGTTTAAATATGCCAAAAATAGTTATAAAATGTGTAAAAATAAGTTATAAAATAACAATAACATAGTTACTCATAAAAACATATAAAAAAAAGTCATATAATCGTCATTTAAGGGGAGCGCCTACTTTAGAAGGTCAAAAAATGTGTAAATTTCAGGAATTTTTTTTTCTCGAAACACATTGAGAGTATGAAATAAATAATATTGAAAAAATAATTTAAATAAATTGATTTTTCTAGTGGACTGCAAAGGGGTTAATAATCGTATAATGAAATGTAACACAGTCATAAATAACTATTTTGTAGTTAAAAATTTAAAAAAATTTAAAACAATAATAAATTGTAAATATAAACTTGCAAATTGTTACAAAAATATTCTTTTTAAATCGTCAATTTTTAAATAATTAATATTGTTCTAAATAAAAATATGTTAATTCTTAACTATCACAATTCCGTCTTCGAACGTAAATGGCACAATGGGTCTGCTGGACCCGATGTATCCGAACTTGTATTGTAGAGTCGGTATTAAATATTTTTGTATAAAAATTTAATCAGAAATAGCTTATGATGTGTTTTTTTTAATATAATTAGTTTTACAGTGATTAATTTATTTTAAGTTAGTTAAAAAAAATTGTAAACAATAAACACGAAAAATTGCCTGTTTTTACTTAAGGGGAGACACCACCCCCAATTTTGACCCACTTAAATTTAAATTATTAAATGAGGTTATATTTTTTTTCTTGCATCATTTGGGTCCTAAGAACATAAAAATTTGACGATGAAAAATAATGAAAATTGTGAAAGAAGATACATATTTAAAATATTAATTTTTTAAAGACTTTAATTCCTAAAATGGTCATAAATTAAAATTTCATTTTTTGGACCATCCTGTATGTTTTTAAGACCCAAATGATGCAAGAAAAAAAATAGAACCTCGTTTAATAATGTAAATTAAAGTGGGTCAAAATTGGGGGTAATGACTTCCCTTAAAAAATCATGAGTTATTAAAATTTTAATATTATTACGTATTACTACGTTTAATATTATTACGAGTATTATTTTTTAAGGAAAAAATTACCTCAACAGCAGGACTTGCAAAAAAGGTATTTATTTTGCAAAATAAAATGTGACTTTTTAGATTAAAATTAAAAATTTATAATTATTAATGTTTAAAGCTAATTTATTCTTTTGTATCGAATTAGTTGTATCAAAAAACTTAGAAAATTACTAAGAATGTGTCAAACTAATATATTAAAATATAAAAAATATTCAAAAGCTATACTATACATTCAATTAATTTGAGTTCGAAAAAATGCTCGGGTCTACTGGACCCATGGTGCCAGTTAAGGGTTAAATATAAAATATAATTTATAATAAATAAAACTGTAATTACCTAGATCGTCCTCTCCGTGGTAGCGACTTCTGCTCTGACATGGGTGAAATATCTGACGAAGTGCTCGAAGTACCATGATATATAAAATCTGAAACTGCTCGAACTAAAAGAAAAAATGAAAAAAGATTTTAAATATTGCACCAATTGCAATAATAAATTTTATGAAAATTTAAATTAGAAAATTGTTTTTCTTTTTAAAGAAATATAAAAATTAAAAAAAATTTAATTAAACATTTAATAAAATACCTTTTCATATTACATCGTCCGACAAAATTCAACTTTTTTTTTGACCTACAAAAAAATCCAACATTTTTGGAAACTAGAACCCAAAAAAAATACTTGTGTCCGGTGTCTGACCGCTTTGCTATATCAAGTCATTTGTGGTTTTTAGGGGTGAAACAGCCCCTAAATAAAAAGTGACAAGATATCTTTTAAAAATTATTAATATTTTATAAAACTTGGCATCTGGGGGTTTTCGGTGTCGCTGATTATTAATCTGATGTCAGATTTTCAAAATTCAAAATGGCGGATTCATTATGGCGGTCAAAATTTTAGAGAGTTATTATATTTTTTTTAAACCTTGATATCTAGGAGTTTTTTGGGTCGCTGATGACGAATCTGATGTTAAATTGTCAAAATTCAAAATGGCGGATATAAAATAGAAAATTAATAACTTTTTAAAAATTTGATCGCCATATTGGATCCGCCATTTTGAATTTTGAAAGTCTGACATCAGATTAATAATCAGTGACCCCGAAAACCCCCAGATACCAAATTTTATAAAATATTAATAATTTTTAAAAGATATCTTGTCACTTTTCATTTAGGGGTTGTTTTCACCTCTAAAAACCACAAACAACTTGATCTAGCAAAAAACGGCCAGATACGGGAATTTTTTTTTGGGTCCTAGTTTCCGAAAATGTTAAATTTTTTTGTGGGTCAAAAATTGTGTCGGAGGGTGTTATGTGAGAATGTAAAAAAATTTGAAATTGAAAAAAATGTTATTTAAATTTTATGAATTTTTGTGCCAACAGTTAAAAAAATAAATAACGATAAAATGTTCGTCTTCAAAATTTGAAGAATAAAAAAAAATTTTTTAAATATGATATTGAGAAGACGTACTGTGTTTCAATTTGCCTGCATCCAGTTGATTCGATGATTCCGTTCTGGAACTTGTTAGTTGATCAGGGTCAGACTCGCTCTCGTCGGTCTCGACGTCCCCCGGAGTGTGTTGTTTCCTCTGTTGACGTCGACGGGACGACACGCTCTTCATTGTCTACAAGTTAATTAATTTTTTTTTTAACCTATATTTTATTGACATTTAATTAATTTTTTTATTTTAAATATCTTTAAAATTTATTAATTTATTTTCTATTTTCGTGTATCTATAAAAATATTAAACTTCAAAATGTAAAACAAAATTTGAAAAAAATTCTCATACTTTACATTTTTTATTACATATATATATGTATATGATTGAATTTTAATGTGTTGGAAATTTTTCTTTATTGAATTTCTAAACTCTCAAATTTCTATTTGTTTCAAAAATATTGAAAATTTTCATTTTATCAAATTTCAATTTAATCAAATATTTCTGTAAGTTCCAATTTCGCATAAATGTGCGAATTTCTTTAGATTCAATTCAAAAAGATTCAAAAAATTTATTATTTCTAAGAAAAACGTACAAAAAATTGAGAAAATTTTTTTTATTCATTTATTTAAATTAAAATGTTTAAATTTGGTTTAAATCAACTTTAAAATCACAATTAAATTCAAAAATTCTTATTTCCTCAAATTCTGAACAAATCTGTGAGAATTGATTTTTTCATTTCTATTTTATAAATTTTTAATGTTAATGTAAACTGAACAAAAATTCTTATTTTTTTAACTTTTTCATTTATTTTGTCTTCAATTTTTTTTATACATAATATTTCATACAGTTAGTATCTAGAGGCAGGCAAGTGGAAAAAAAAGTTTTTACAATTAAAAATGGTTATAAACAAATTATGTAACAATTGCAGTTTAAGGCTGTTTATGATCAAATACAAAAATTTTTGTTATATAAAATTTGCTTTTAATTTTTGTGATAGAACCTTTTTTTTATTAAAAAGTTGTTTTTCGACAAATTTTTCTATTTTTTAAAACAATTTTTATAAACAAATACATAGTAACGAAATTTTTGGTAAGAAACTAACGGAATTTTTAATCTGTTCAGAATTTATTTCTTAGTTAAAGGAAACAAGAATTTTCGAATTTGATTCATTATTGTGGTCAAAAACTTAATTTGTATTAAAATATTTAAATTAAAATATTAAATTTTCCAAAAGAAAAATAAGAAGAGATAAGAACAATAGAGTCCACTGGAAGTCGCTAGTCATAATAAACCAATTATGACACCCTATTGTATTAATTGTCCTTCTATACCTGAATATTGAAATAATATAGTAATATTACTTGAGTTTATATCGTTACTTCTTGCCACCGTCAGATGGCAGAAGCATACAGAGAGAACAAAGTCGTAGCTATTAAAAAAAAACTTTTTTCAAAAATAAACTAAAGAATTATCAATTGAATAAAAGATTTTAAATAAAATATCTATTATTTTTTTTCAAATTAAAAATAAAATATCTAAATATTCTTTAAAAAAATTTTCATTTTTAAAAAATATTTAAAGAACAGTTTTGAATCAATTTATACTATTAATTTATTCACAATACAAATCAATGGTCTAAAGAAGTAAATTTATTAGATCTTCTATCATTTAGCTATTTAAATTTTTTTAATTTAATTATTTTTTTGAGTAAATTTGATTTAGATCTTTGCGTGTAAATTTCCTTTTCATTAATCAATTGTTTTGAAATAAATTTTTTTATATTTTGTAAACAATTTATATAAACAAATATATTGTACCACAATTTTTGGTCAGAAATTAATTGAATTTTTAATCTGTTCAGAATTTATTTCTTAGTTAAAGGAAACAAGAATTTTCGAATTTGGTTCATTATTGTGGTCAAAAACTTATTTTGTATTAAAGTATTTAAATTAAAATATTAAATTTTCCAAAAGAAAAATAAGAAGAGATAAGAACAATAGAGTCGACTGGAAGTCTAGTCATAATAAACCGTTTATGACACCCTATTGTATTATTTGTCCTTCTATACCTGAATATTGAAATTATTATAGTAATATTACTTGAAGTATTTATGTTTCGTTACGTCTTGTCGCCGTCAGATGGCAGAAGAATGCAAGAAGCACAAAGTCGCAGCTATTTAAAAAAACATTTTTCGAAAATATAACTAAAGAATTATCAACTGAATAAAAGATTTTAAATAAAATATAGTTATATTATTATTTTTATAATTTTTCAAATTAAAAATAAAATATCCCAAAAGTCTTAAAAAAATTTCACTTTTTTTCATTTTTAAAAAGTATTTAAAGAACATTTTTAAATCAGTTTATACTGTTAATTTATTTACAATACAAATCAATGGTCTAAAAAAGTAAATTTATTAGATCTTCTATCATTTAGCTATTTAAATTTTGTTAATTTAATTATTTTTCTGTGTAAATTTGCTTTAGATTTTTGCGTGTAAATTTTTTTTTTCATTAATCAAATGTTTTGAAATAAATTTTTTTGTATTTTGTAAACAATTTACATATATAAACAAATAATCTGTTCAGAATTTATTTCTTAGTTAAAGGAAACAAGAATTTTTGAATTTGATTCATTATTGTGGTCAAAAACTTAATTTGTATTAAAATATTTAAATTAAAATATTAAATTTTCCAAAAGAAAAATAAGAAGAGATAAGAACAATAGAGTTCACTGGAAGTCGCTAGTCATAATAAACCATTTATGACACCCTATTGTATTAGTTGTCCTTCTATACCTGAATATTGAAATTGAATAAAAATATTACTTGAAGTACATATTTGTTTATGTTTCGTTACGTCCTGCCGCCGACAGATGGCAGAATCATGCAGGGAGCACAAAGTCGCAGCTATTTAAAAAAAACTTTTTTCGAAAATAAATTAAAGTATTGAAGCCACCAAAATATTATTCTTGTGAAAAAAATTATTTTAACTAGGTTTTATTTTTATAAACAAATTTAATAACTTAATTAAAAATTTTGGTCAAAAATTAAATTGTGCTTGTATAGTTTTTTAAGTACTCATCACGCCGTTTGATACAGAACAGTGTATTTGCTTATATAAATTATTTAAAAGATAAAATTTATGGAAAAACAATTTGTTTATATAAGAAAGTTCAATTGCAATAATTAAAAGTAAATTTATTTTTAAAAAAATTTATTTGACCACAAATAGCCCTAAACTGCATTTGTTTATAATAATTTTTAAGTGTAAAATTTTTTTTTATTTCTTGCCTGCTACCCCTAGACACTAAGAAAATGCAATGTCAACTACAAAAAAATTTGAAAGCGAAATAGAGTAAAAACTTTAAAAAATAATAATTTTTTAATATTTTGCATTAACATTAAAAAGGACCCCGCACTTTTTATATAGAAATTGTCTTTCATTCAATTTTTCTGAAACTCGGCAGTTTTGTAGTTTAAGGCCTCCTGAACAAAAAATGTTAATGACAAAATTCAAAATAATGTTTCTTAAATTACAATACTGCAGAGTTTTAGAAAAATTGACTGAAATTTAATTTCTATTCAAAAAGTGCGGGGTCCTTTATTAAACAAAAATTAAAAAATCGATTCTCACAGATCTGTTCAGAATTTAGTTCTGAGTTAAAGGGAATAAGAATTTTTGAATTTGGTTTATAATTGTGGTCTAGGAGTTAATTTAAACCAAATTTTATCATTTTGTATCGCTGTGCGTCTAGTCGCCATCAGATGGCAACAGCAAGCAGGGAGCAGAAAGTTGCATCTGTCCTTATATTATATAATATAAAGATATATTATTTTTATATTTTATTATATATTTTTAAATCAGTAATCAATAATTTTCTATATCATATTTTATCAAAAATGAAAAAATTTTGTTAAAGAATTATGATTGGGAAATAAAAATTGAACAAAATGTTTTCTTTTTTTTTAAAAAAAAGAATTAAAATAAATATATTATTATAATATTATAATAACATAAATAAAGTCAATAGAATTAATTTTATTAACTTTATTTATGTTATTGCTAACATAAATTTTTTAAAAATTAACAAATTAACTTAGGTGCCAGTTTTAGTTTCATATTTTGTTGAAGGATTGTGATTATGAAATAAAAATAATTCCAAATTCTTTCTATTTTTCCAAAAAAAAACAAAGAATTTTGTTAAAAATTTCATCATTTTTCATCAATTAAAATTATTAGTTTCCCTTAAACCGAACCACATTGAATTTTTACTAAATCCTGAAAAAATTGGGCGAAATTTCGTTTTACACAATTCGTTAGGGCTCATTTAGAAAATAAATAAAAAATGAATTTTTTTTACCGTCGCAGCTGGGGGAGGACTCGCGCACCCCTCCGTCATAGCGTGTTCGTGATACATGAAGCTGTGAAGAAGAGTGTTGTTGGAATGTAGACCTCCCCCGGAGGCTTCCGCGCCGACAAGACTTCCCAGACCTCCCAGGCCTCCCGCGCCACCCTCCGACAGCTGGAACGTAGCGTACGGCGAGATGTCCTCCGCTGTCTCTGTAACCCACGAGAGGCATTGCCTACCTTTCAAATCTCGTCAAATCTCCTTGACCACTTACCGTATAATATTCCATTTACACACTAATGTTCCAATCGATTTCTAACAACCCAAAAAAAAAAAAAAAACAGAAATAAAAAAGATTTCTAGAGTCACGTATTTATTAGTCCCTCAAATTTTACTTTCCCTAATTTTATTCCTTATGAAAATTTATAAAAGAAAATTGCCAATAGGCCTTTTGTTTCCTAACATTTTCTTGCGACGATAGAAAAATGAATATTCCCCACATTAGTCTGAATTTTTTTTGCGTGTCGATGTAAAGATTACCGAATTTTTATTTAGAATTTTATAAATTAGACTTTATAATGATCCGAATTTTCATATGGGTCAGAATTCGTAAAATCAGCACAGAAAATAAAAAATATTTTTTTTAAAACGAAATATAGTAAAAACAGTTCTATTAGACCACAGAAATGTTTCTACACAGCGAAAAATAGTTATTTATGATACAAGTGCGTAAAGTGAGTGTGACGTTTGCAGCAAATCACACGAGTATAATCAGATTTACGCACGTGTATCATACAACATTTTTTGCAACACCCACCTCTAAAGTTAAGTACCTACTATGAAGAATTCCAACTCTCTATTAGAATAATTTCGATTGTATAGAATAAAAAAAATCAATTAAAGATCAGGAAAAATATCATTAACACAGTTTTCCTAAAAGTATCAAATTGAGACCAAAAATTGCATCAAATCTTTGCAACGTTTTGATGCACATAAGTTATATCAAAAAGAGATCATTTTGTGTATCATTTTTAGAAATGATACACGAAACGGTCTCATTTTTTGATGCAAAAAATTGAATCAATTTATATCAATCATGGCCGAATTGAATCGATTGAAAATTAAACGAATTTTTTTCAGATATTTTGGTAATAGTACAATTGCGGAGACCATTTCACTATTTAATTTAAAAATGAAAATAACAGAAAATCAAAGACAATGTGCAATTCGATAATTAAAAAGTGACAGCTTATAAACATAACCTAAAATGCATGAGAAAAAATTTGTCGATAAAATCAATATAGCCGAGCTTTTTAAAAGGTAGATGGCAGTTTTGCTTTTTATAAAAACGATTCAGAAAAAATTTAAAGAAAGAAAATAGATGAGTGCTGCCATCTACCTTCTAAAAAACTCAGCTATATTGATTTTATCGACAAATTTTTTCTCATGCATTTTAGGTTATGTTTATAAGCTGTCACTTTTTAATTATCGAATTGCACATTGTCTTTGATTTTCTGTTATTTTCATTTTCAAATTAAATAGTGAAATGGTCTCCGCAATTGTACTATTACCAAAATATCTGAAAAAAATTCGTTTAATTTTGAGTCGATTCAATTCGGCCATGATTGATATAAATTGATTAAATTTTTTGCATCAAAAAATGAGACTGTTTCGTGTATCATTTCTAAAAATGATACACAAAACGATCTCTTTTTGATATAACTTATGTGCATCAAAACGTTGCAATAGAAAAAGATACAACCAAGTTTACTGTGAAGCAGTAGTAGTATATAAATTTAAAAGTAAAGTTTTTTCTTTAATTTTGTGGTTTTGTATGGTCTAAAACAATCCTTATATTATGTGAGTAAAATTTCGGTGCGTAAAGTAAATTTCAGTGCGTAAAGTGAATCACTTTACACACCGTTTTAAAAAGAGCTTCTTTACACACACTTTTCGGTGTGTAAAATTTAACTTTAGAGGTTAGTTGTTCTGTTCTGCGCCTTTTCAAAATTTGAAAAAATCCTAAAATACTCTTAAAACTCTAAAGAATCGAAATCCGTTGAGAAAATTTATGTGCACTTATTATTTTAATAATAATGATAAAAATCGTGTTTCGCGGCATACAGCATTGTCGAGACGCTCAGGGCGCACTCACACCTTTTGGCTGCCTGCCTGCCTGCAGGAGTTGTCATGGCAACGTGTAGGAGTAACAGAGAGAGAAAATTCAAATTTGAATTTACTATCTCTGTTACTCCTTCACGTTGCCATGACAACTCCTGCAGGCAGGCAGGCAGCCAAAAGGTGTGAGTGCGCCCTCACCCGTATCTTTTGGCGCGCGCGTTTTCAATAAGTCTAATTGAATCTAATACTTTAATTTATTAAAACAAGTTGTAATTCAGATGTTCATTACATGAACATTTTGCTTCCTCTTTACGATCAGCAAAAATATTTGCTTCCTCATGGAAAAAGCATTAACATTGAAATAAACATACAAAAATAATATAATAATAATATAAACATTTGAGTACCTATAGATTTGAGTTAAATTTAAAGAATTAATGGAAGTTAAAACATCAAAAATTCACATTTTAGCTGAAATTTCTGAAAATTAAAGAAAAATAATATATAATTTTT
Organism: Leptopilina boulardi; assembly: GCF_019393585.1. Classification (NCBI taxonomy): domain Eukaryota; kingdom Metazoa; phylum Arthropoda; class Insecta; order Hymenoptera; family Figitidae; genus Leptopilina; species Leptopilina boulardi. The sequence goes on from NW_026137987.1 coordinate 61,434, forward strand.
AATTATTTACAATTATATCGGTTTGTTTCAATGCAAGGAACACAATTATTTTATATTTAAACTTGAATTTAAATAAATACAAAATTTTTCAGCTAAAATGGGAATTTTTTTTTAACTTTCATTAATTTATTAAATTTACCTCAAATGTATACTTTATATATACCAATCGATTTGTTTTCATGCAAGGAATACAATTATTTCATATATAAACTTCAATTTAAAAAATCACAAAATTTTATTGCCAAAATGTGAATTTTTGATTTTTTAACTTTCATTAATTCTTTAAATTTAAATTAAAACTATACTTTATATATACCAATTGATTTGTCTTGACGTAAGGAATACGATTTTATTATATATAGCCTTAAATTTTTCTATTTAAAAATTTTTTCGACGAAAAAAAATTTTTGGAAAAAAGACGATAAAAATTTTTTTTCTGGGTATTTTTTAAAATCCTATGGTCAGATTTGAGATATTAATATGATAAATGAGCCTACCAAATTTTATCTAAATCCATTAAAACCTGTTAGAGTTATCGTCTAAACAAAAAAGGGATCCACACACACACACATACGTATACATCCGGACAATTGATCAGGATCTCATATAACATGTTTCTATATAGAAAAAAATTTGTTTCCGACACTTTGAAAATTTTTATAAACGAAAGGACTACAAAGCTTCCTCTACGAGGAAGCAAAAGTAGTTTTTAACAGAACTAAAAATATATTTAAAATTTATTACACCCAAATTCGACAAACCCAATTTTACAAATTTTGGAAAAAAATTATTTTGAGGTAAAATTTGTTGTTAAATAATAATTAATAAACATTTTGTATTTTTTCTTAAAAGTTAGTGAACAATTGTAATTTTTATGCAATTCTTAAAAACAATAGCTCATTTTGCTCTTTAAAAGATTTTCAACAATTCTGTTTGTTGAATTTTATTAAAAATATTTTGTTCAAAACTTAATAAACAAATAAAATTTTTATTTTTTATATTTTTTAAACAAACCATTATTTAAAAAAAACACAAAATAAGAATTGAAGAGAATCATTAAAAAAAAATGAGCCATTGTTTATAAAAATTGGTTAAAAATTAGAAATAACTTTTAAGAAAAAAATACAAAATGTTTATTAATTATTATTTAACAACAAATTTTAACTCAAAATAATTTTTTTCTAAAATTGTACAATATTGCGGATCTGTCGAATTTGGATGTAATAAATTTTAAATATATTTTTAGTTCTGTTAAAAATTACTTTTTAGTTTTAGGTTATGTTAATGGGTTGCACTTACTTAAATCAAGTAAATAATAAGTTACATAATTAATTTTAAGGGAATAATTAAATGTATTAATTTAATTTTTCTAATTAATTAATTAATAACACAAGTCTGCAAAAAAAATATTTCCGTTGTCAGAGATCGGGAAGTCATTTCCCGTAGTTTTTGGTGCTCTGAATCTGAATCTGGCAACGAAAACCTTCCATCACGTTAGGATTTTGAGAAAAATGGTAACAGTTTGATTTATTGAAATTGGTCCATTCGTTTACGAGAAACAAGGATTTGTTTAAAAAATGACAAAAAAAAATCATTTTGCAATAACTTTTGTAAAAAAAAAAAAAATTTTCGCTTGGTAGAAACATTTCTGTGGTCTAATAGAACTTTTTTTTTTGTATATTTCGTTTTAAAAAAAATATTTTTTATTTTCTGTGCTGATTTCACGAATTCTGACCCATATCGAAAATATTTTATTTATCAAAATTTTGATTTAATAAAATTTCTCTTTAACTCAACTTTTTTTTTCTAATAAATCAAATTTTCAAAATGTAGAATTTGTTGGCTAATAATTGAATAAAGGCAAGAACCATTCACTAAATGAACATATCGAACTCGTTTTAATGATTCTTGAGAAATAAATGAAAAAAAAAAAAAAAAATGTCCAAGGCAGCTCAACAATTGTGTTTGATTTGAGCTTTACCTACAAAAACAATAATACCAAACCTGTCTTTCGTCCGTATCGTAACAAAGATTCACCTGGAATCTTCTCTGGACCTCCTGAGTTGGCCTGCTGAAGAGCCACCTTGTGGATAGTGGCATAATACCGTTCCCTCTGGGTTTCGGCGTTCTGTTGATTCTCCTGAGATTCCTTCATCGGCCTCTGTACTCGGTCCCCCGAATATCCTGTAAATTGAAAAATTTTTTATATATTTTTTTTTCCTTTCACGAAGGTTTTCTATTAATTGATAAAAAAAACTAGTAAAAATACTTATAACGTAAGTTATGAATGATTTTTGTTATTTTTTATGCTGCATTATTAAAAAAAATTTAGTTAATTTTTTCCTTAGCAATTTGAATAATGAAAATAATTAAAATTTGTTTCCATTTCCAAGATTAAAATTGATGAAAAAAAAAGAATTTAAATTAAGTTTAATGAGAATACAAATTTAGTATATATATATATGTGGAATTCAATGAAAGAGGGGAATTTAATTGAAATTAAAAAGTGTATATATGAAAAAGTGCTGAGAGATTTTTCCAATACCATTCAATCAAGTTCTACTTAAATACGAACGATGATGAAAGCAAACTAGAATTTAAAAAACTCACTGTTTTTCCAACGCAAAGCGAGAGTAACTGCAGCTGCAAAAAGTGCCACTGCAGCAATCGTCAATGGCAAAATAATTTTCACGTCTGCATAAAATGGTATTCCTGCAATAAAGCCACGTTTCGAGAGTTCTGGAGGAGGTGGCTCTGAAAATGTTCAATTATTATTATTTATCAATATAGTAATATTTCAAATTGATTTAGTAGTTTATTAATTAAATTTCATATATTTAATTAATTTTATTTAAGAAATAATTTCCAATTTTAATATCTCGTTTGATTTATTTTTTTTGTATTTATTCATCGTATTTTAATTCTTTTTTTCTTATTTTTATATTTGTAAATTTTTCTCTAATTTTTCTAATTTTTACAAAATTAAATTTAATAATTACAATTTAATTCTCTATTTCAAAATAATTAAAAAAAAAAATTAAATTTAAATAGGATAATTCTTTTTGAAAATTATATAATTTACAAAAGAACAGAAAATTCTTTTACCCTTAATTAGAAAATTTCGTATGAATAAAACGATAAAATGAGAGACATTTTTGTTTTAATAAAAGTTTACTCCAACGTTTCGAAATCTAAATGAATTCCTCTTCAGGAAGTCTATTAAAATTAAAATTAATTGTCAAACAAACACAATAAATAATAGAAATAAAATAAACTACAATAATAAATTAAATTTTAAATAATCTTATCAAATTAAAACAGATGTCAATTCATAGAGTTTATAGTCAATAGCAGTGTCAAATTAAATAAAAACAAAAATGAAATAAAAAAAAAATCCTAACGTTGAAGAGACATAGAATTTGAAGTTGGAATATAAAATTTTCAATAAATGAATTTACTATAAAATTAATTAAGTAAAATAAATTATTAATTTTAAATAATCGAAAAGGAAAATTATAATTTACGTACCAATTAAATGAATCCATTTTAAAAAACAAGTAATAAATAAACGTACATACAAACAATAAATAATTAAATAAATAAACACAATAATTGACTCCTTATAATAAATTTGTAAATTGAACAGAAAAAAAAACAAAAACAATTAATATGAGAAATAGAGAATAACGAGATGAGAAATTTACCATTTCAAAATGTTAGAAATAAAATTCAAAATTATTTCATATGACTTATCAAAATTTTTTAAATCTGTCTTTTTATTTAAACTATTTAAATTTCGATTACGAAACGTTTGAGTAAATTTTTATTAAAACAACAATGGACCGAATGTTATTGTTTTATTCACACAAAACCTTCTAATTACAGGCTTCGAACCATATAGTAAGAGACTAAGAAAAGTATGAAAAAGTATCAGTTTAAAAAAAAAGTATCAAAAAAGTGTCATCTTTAAAATAAATTAAAATTAGTATTCTAAGTTTGACATTAAAGTGTAAATATTTTTTTGTCTAAAAAAATTGAAAGAAAAATTCTGAGGAATAAAATTAACATTATTTTTCTCTTGATTATTAAAAAAAACTATCTATTGTTAAATTTCGATTAACTTTTTGTTTTTGGCACAACGGTAGAAGCGTATGATTATTCCACAAAAATGAATTTTCACATAAATTTTTATTTTACAAAATAGCATTTAATATATAATTTTTTTTTAAACGAATGTTTACTAAACGGAATTTTCAAAGTACTGAATTTTTATTTGATAGAAATTTTATTTTACAAAGTTTCTCTTTACCCAACTGTTTCCTGAAATGAGTTTTAATTTAACATATTTTTAATTTATTAGAATTTTCATTCAATAGAATTTTAAGTAATTTGAATTTTATAAATCTTAGAACTTGGAATCGGAAGCTTATATAAAATATTTAGTATTTTAAAACAATTTCAATTAAAAATATCCAAAAAGTCAATTATTTCTAAAAATCTTAACTCGAACTCTTCCAAAATTCAATTATTTTTAAAATTTGTATCAAATTCTTTGCTAAATTAATAATTTCAATCCAATTATTCAAAAATTCAATTAAATAAAACATTTTTTAATTAATAATTCTCTAAAATTCAATTATCTGTTTGAAACTTTGTTAATAATTTTCAGCAATTCTAATTTACAAAAATTTTAATTCCAAATCTTCTGAAATTCAATTATTATTATAAAATTTTGATTCAAATTTTTTATTAAAATAATTATTTCTAATAACTTTAATCAAGATCGAAGCATTTCAATTATTTAAAACATTTTTCAATTCAAAATACTCTAAAATTCAATTACTGTCTGAATTTCGGTTAAATTAGAATTATTTAAAAGAAAACAGTTGGGTAAAGAGAAATTTTGTAAAATAAAAATTCTGTTAAAAAAAAATTTGACAAATTAAAAATTTTATTGAATAAAAAGATATTTTAAAAAGAAATTATGTTACATGCTATTTTGAAAAATGAAAATTCGTGTAAAAAATAATTATATAAACCAGTAGTTCACGCGGCCAATAATAAATCATCAATTTGGCGAGCTCTTAGGAATCAAAAAATTTGCTATTTAAAATTCTTGAATTTTTATCATTTTTAAAATTGTTTTTTAAAAAAAAGTAGCATTTAGTGGCTTTTGGACAAAATTAGTAGTAAAAAAAGTAGCCTTGTTGAAAAAAAGTATCAAAAAAATAAAAAAGTGTGTCACTTCGAAGCTTTATATTTCTTTGTACAAAATATCTTTCATCAAAAATTATTAATTTCCCAAACTGAAAAAAATGTTAAGTTAAAAAAACAAACGTAAAAAATAAATTTTTTTAAAAATACTCTCATATTTGTAATGCTCTTAATTATAACTTGTATTTGTTTTTTCTGTTAAAATTTGTTTAGAATAAATAAAAATTAAGTATGAATATAGATAACTGATTGGAAATTTTTCGAGGATTTTGAATTTGGACTTAGTTTTTGTCTATATAACTGCGCATGCGCACAAAAAAGCAAATACTGTGAGGAAACCTTGAAAAAATTTGAATTAGCTCACTATTTTGCATAAAAATGGTTAAAAACTCAAAGTATGCAAATTTTAGGTATAACCATTTTAAAGTATAGCTTTTCAGCTATTTTTCATGAAAATTAGAGCCAAATCGAAATAGGTGTTTTTGAGTTATGAATTTAAAAAAAAAAAACAGTTTTTTTAATCTACTGCGCATGCGTTTAGAGATAGCTCAAAAATTCCAACGGCATTGGATTCTTTGTAAAATTTCCCATCGACTAGTACCTTTCCAATTTTTTTTTTTTTTTTTTTTACCAAAATTAACATTTTTTCGAACAGAAATGGATTTTTCAATCTTCATTTTGAAGGGGGGGGGGGGGGGGACGAATTCAACACAAATAAACTCTACACAAGAAAATACTGCACCGCTAACTGTACACGAGTCAATTCTCAATAAAATTAAATAAAAATATATTCTTCACAATTAAATACTACATCGAAAAACCCTACACAATAAACTATTTACTAGAAAATTAACTTCATAAACTCTACACAAATAAACTCAACACATTAAGATTTAGAATTAGAAAAATGAAAAAAAAAAAATTTTATAATTCTACACAAATAAATTTACTACATCAGTAAATTTTACACAGCTATAAAAAATAAAAAATTAAATTCGAAACAATTAAATTTTACACAGATGAAAATAATATTTTCTTTATTTCCGATTATTTATAAAATTCTACACAATTAAACTCAACATTTATAAATTCTACATAATAAAAATAATAATGTAATATTTATTTGTGTAGAAATATAAAAAAAATATTTTTATTTTTCTAATTCTAAATCTTAATGTGTTGAGTTTATTTGTGTAGAGTTTATGGAGATAATTTTCTAGTTAATAGTTTATTGTGTAGGGTTTTTCGATGTAGTATTTAATTGTGTAGAATATATTTTTATTTTATTTTATTGAGAATTGTGTAAAGTTTTCTCGTTTTGAATTTTATTATTTTCATTTAATATGTTAAATTTTGAATGTGTACAGTTTATTTATGTAGGATTAAAATATTTTTATTTGATGTGTAGAATTTATAAATGTTGAGTTTAATTGTGTAGAATTTTATAAATAATCGGAAATAAAGAAAATATTATTTTCATGTGTGTAAAATTTAATTGTTTCGAATTTAATTTTTTTGTTTTTAATAGCTGTGTAAAATTTACTGATGTAGTATATATTTGTGTAGAATTATAAAAATTTTTTTTTTCATTTTTCTAATTCTAAATCTTAATGTGTTGAGTTTATTTGTGTAGAGTTTATGAAAATAATTTTCTAGTTAATAGTTTATTGTGTAGGGTTTTTCGATGTAGTATTTAATTGTGAAGAATATATTTTTATTTAATTTTGTTGAGAATTGACTCATGTACAGTTAGCGGTGCAGCATTTTCTTGTGTAGAGTTTATTTGTGTTGAATTCGTACCGCCCCCATTTTGAAAGATGTCACTTTTCACGAAATTAACGACTGTGAGTGTTCTTTATGAGATAGGGACTTGAAACTTTGGCTAGTTGAGTATTTTTAGAGGTAGAATACACCTAAAAAATTTGAGCCAAATCGATAACTTGTCACCGACAACTGTTCGTTTTACCCGTGGAATTTCTCTATAATTTAGAAAAAAAAAAAAAAAAAAATGATATCCAAAGTTTTAATTAAAAATAATTCAGATTTTTAAGTGTTCGATTCGAGAATCACAAAAGTTAAAAATTTCGTGGATTTGCCCATTTATACTTATCGGACGTTAAACATTCATTTACGCTTTTTTTCTAGTATCCATTTGAAATGATCTAATTAATTTAATTTCTAGAATATAAATTGTATTACAAACCGCCTTCTTTCGTCAATGTGATAAATGTAAATTCGGCTTCATTGCTGCCGGCGACATTGTGAGCTTCGACTTTTAGCTGATAAACCGAACTTGGCGCAAGATTAGTGACAATAAATCGACGTTGCATCTTGACGCTGTTAGACACCAAAGTCCAATGAAATTCGTTGATTGGTCGATATTGTATAACGAAATAGAGAATTGGACATCCATTATCAGGCCAGACATGAAGACGAAGAGCAAGTGTTGTGGAATTTGGAGCTAGAAAAGCTGCCGATGGTGGAATTCCCGGTGGTTGTCCTTGTGTTCGTACTGATAGAATGGGCGAAGATGGACTATTTCCAATTTTATTGTGTGACGTTAAATAAAGATGATATGTGTTACCACACAAAAGTCCCTGTAAACAAGAATAATATTGTACATATAGAAAAAAAACATAAAATTTTTTTTTATAAAAAAATAATTAATAATTAATAATATAATATATATATATATATAATGTTTAATAATTTAAAATTAAGTGGATCAAAATTGAGAGTGGTGCCTCCTCGTAACAATTAATCTGTCGATATAGTTTTTATTAGTTAAAAACGTTTATCGACGGAAATCGAATCATTAAAAAAAAAAATTTTGTAAAAGTGATGTGACAGAAAATTTTTATTCTAGTATGCAAATTGTATAAACAAATAAATTTTGTAGGTTTTAAATTTTTTTCTTAAAAATTGATATTTCTTCTTTTAGAAAGTACAATTAATAATATTATTTTAATTATTTAAATGTTAATTAATTTTTTTTTCTAGAGGTCTGCATTTCCGTGGATAAACGTGCTTAAATAAATTATTCGTTGATTATATTATTTAATCTGAATGAAATAAAATTTACTTTCCATCTATTTAATGACCAAAAATAAACAAAATAATACATAAACACACTACGTATTTGTCATTTATTTTACTTGAATATTTTCGCGTTATTTTAGGAAAAAGAAAAACCTCAACTTTCGATCTAAAATAAAAATAATAAAAAAATATTTCTATTATAAAAATGAATATTTTACAAAAATTGTTTGCCTATTGCAATGCACATGGCTAATAAGAATATTAAACTAAAATTACGATTTGCTTTTGATACCACTCTTGGAAAATTAATCATGTTGGTACTTTGGTAGAAATCGTTAGATAGCCTCTGACAATTAATTTTCCGTAGCTTGACTTTGAAAATGTTATTTAATAATATTATTTTGTAAAATAATCTTTACTATTACTATTATTATTATTATTATTTGTGACGCTCCACGAGAAAAGGGACCTAACGTGCTTTTGACTTAAGGTTCATTCACTGTGTCATTGCACGGTAAAAGCGAACCTTAAGTCAAAAGCACGTTAGGTCCCTTTTCTCGTGGAGCGTCACATTTATTGATTTAAAAAATAAATCGTGTTGGTAGAAATTGTTAGATAGTCCCTAATAACTGGTTCTCCTTTCGTAAAGTAATTTTTAATTTCTTTTTACGATTAGATCTTTTTAATCTCAAAATTAAAACTAATAGTGTTGGTAGATTTTTCTCATACTGTGAGGCTGGCTACACCGAGAGCCCATCAGGAGGGTTAAATTTAATCCTCTGGCGTACTAAACAAGTGGACTAAATTTTGCGTCTGCGCAAAATATTTGTGTACATCTACGTCCATGGTTGCGATAGTGTCAGGTTAGAAAAGTTCCCTGGCTTTGCGGCGACCACGTGATCGCTTTTTCTAACCTAACTTTTCGCTATCGCAACCATGAACGCAGATGTAAACAAAATATTCTGCGCAGACGCAAAATTTAGCCCACTTGTTTAGGGCGCCAGAGGATTAAATTTAACCCCCCTGATTGGCTCTCGGTGTAGCCAGCCTCTGTGTCACGTAAAAGTTTCTCACATGGCCTTAAAATTTTTAAAATTTTAATTATATTCAAATTTTAAATAAACAAATATTTAAGCATAAAATTTAGTGTAGTAAAAATTACTAACTTTTAACTCATGACTTGTTGCTCTTCTTGATAGTTGCATTTCCTCCAAATTCCCATGAGTTGTGCGATAATGTAAAGAATACCCGGTAAGAGGTGCTCCTCCATTAAAACCAGGTTTCCAATGAAGTAAAATACTACTGGCAGTGGAACTCGTTACATAAAGAACTGGAGCACTTGGTGGAACTGTTAGAGAAAAAATATTTCATATACATTTTTTTCTCCTTTAGGAAGTAAAAACGCCTTTTTTTTATTTTAGGACACATTCAAAAATTAAGATATGTTGAATTAAGTTTTATTGACTCAATATAAACAAAAAAAAAAAAAAATTTGTTAATTAGTAAATAATAAATTATTAATGAAAAATTCATAATACCTTGAACAGTGACCACATAATGTAATCTGTCGCTACCCTGAGAATTTTCCACCTGACATGTATAATTTCCCGAATCTTGTGTTTGAAGACTCGAGAGAACAAGTTCTCCAGTTTGTAAAATTTGAATATTTCTTGATGTATCAGTGTGAATTTGTTCGGTGTTTCCTTTGAACCATTCTCTCGTTGGATCGCCAACAGCATTACACGTGAGTGTTGCCGACCCTCTCCAAGGTTTAATTACGTGACCACCAAAAGAAGTTATTCTCGCCGGAACACGATTCGTGGGAACTTGTGCAGCAACTTTAGAACTTTGACCCTCACCAACACGTGTACTTCCGGTTACCCAAAATTGATACTCAATGTGCTGTTGAAGACCTGTTGCCTCAAAATAAGTATTCGTTGCTGGCAATGTTCTCTTTCCATGATTCAATTCTTCTCGTCCATCAACAACCCTAAACAATGGATATTCATCTTTTTTTTACAAAAATTCTTAATTTATTGTTGTTATTATATTTTTTTTAATAAACGCCGTTTTTTCAATAATTGAAAGTAACAAAACATATTACTTTTTGTTTTTTTAATTAGAAATTAATAATTAAACAAATTTATTCATTTGTTAATTACTGAGAATTTAACTGGAATTTATAATAAAGGGAATATTGAAATTTATGGCAGAAATTGATATTAGTTTCAATGAAACTACAGTACTCACCGTGTGTATAGATTGTACTTTGTAATGATACCATTGGGTTCAAGGGGCGGTAGCCATGAGATGAAGAGGGCTTGCGGTGAACTAACAACCACTTTAATGTCCGCTGGACTACCTGGAACTATTAGTACAAATTATTATTAATTATTGTGGTAGAATTTAATCACGTCAGAATATTTCTAACAAGCAATTATTATTATTATTCATCTTATATCACATCGTTTAATTATACAATCATATATTATATGTAGAATATCACATAATTCTTTTTTTACAAGGGAATGTATCCATGAGTGGACCATCTCCATCAGTGGATCACCTTTTCGATTTTTATAAAATCAAAATACGAAATATTAAACTATTGATTTTAACTAATAAATAACACTGTAAAAACATTTTTAGTCTGATACCCAAGTAAATCGACGCATTTTTGAGTTTAATACAGCCGCACAAAACAATGGTGTTAAAAAATGTCGTAAAAGTTTTGTGACCATCTTTTCCGAAATTAAAAAAAAATATTTAATTTTTACTTTTGCAAAGTCAGTTTAAATATTTTTGTTATTTATATATTAATTTTTATCATACAAGAAGAATTTTTAATTATTTAAATGTTAGAAAATATTTTAATATGATATTTAAGATAGCTTACTAGTGGTAGGCAAGTAGTAAAAGAACTTAAAAATTGTTATAAATAAATTATATAAACAATTGCAGTTTAACGCTCTTTGTAGTCAAATAAAAATTTGTTTTTTAAATAAATTTTATTTTGATTATTACGACTGAACTTTTTTTTTTATTAAGAAGTTGTTCTTCGATAAATTTTCTTACTTCTTTAAATGAATTTCATAAACAAATACTCTATATGATCATTTCTAATTAGAAATTAATCGAATTTTTTACGATTAATGTTTATTTTTTTCCAATTAATTTTATCATTTATATAAAAAAATTGATAAAAGTTAATTTGTGTTAGAATATTAAATTAAAAAATTTAAATGAAAATATTGAATATTCCAAAAGAAAATTAAGGAGAGAAGGAGATATAAAAACAATAGAGTCGACTGAAAGTCTAGTCATAATAAACCATTTATGACACCCTATTGTATTAATTGTCCTTCTATACCTGAATATTGAAATTATTATAGTAAAACATTACTTGAAGTATTTGTTTATGTTTCGTTACGTCTTGTCGCCGTCAGATGGCAGAAGAATGCAGGGAGCACAAAGTCGCAGCTATTTAAAAAAACATTTTTCCAAAATATAATTAAAGAATTATCAATTGAATAAAAGATTTTAAATAAAATATAGTTATATTATTATTTTTATAATTTTTCAAATTAAAAATAAAATATCCCAAAAGTCTTAAAAAAATTTCACTTTTTTTCATTTTTAAAAAGTATTTAAAGAACATTTTTAAATCAGTTTATATTGTTAATTTATTTACAATACAAATCAATGGTCTAAAAAAGTAAATTTATTACATCTTCTATCATTTAGCTATTTAAATTTTGTTAATTTAATTATTTTTCTGTGTAAATTTGCTTTAGATTTTTGCGTGTAAATTTCTTTTCCATTAATCAAATGTTTTGAAATAAATTTTTTTATATTTTGTAAACAATTTACATATATAAACAAATAATCTGTTCAGAATTTATTTCTTAGTTAAAGGAAACAAGAATTTTCAAATTTGGTTCATTATTGTGGTCAAAAACTTAATTTGTATTAAAATATTTAAATTAAAATATTAAATTTTCCAAAAGAAACATAAGAAGAGATAAGAACAATAGAGTCGACTGGAAGTCTAGTCAAAATAAACCATTTATGACACCCTATTGTATTAATTGTCCTTCTATACCTGAATATTAAAATTATATAGTAATATTACTTGAAGTACATATTTGTTTATGTTTCGTTACGTCCTGCCGCCGCCAGATGGCAGAAGCATGCAGGGAGTACAATTTGTGTTAAAATATTAAGGAGGAATGTGCCACAATAAAAAGTAGAAATTTTTTGATGCTTTTGAAATATTTTAAACTTGAATTAATTTTACATAATTTTCTAAAGTTTAAACAATTTTCACCGTCTAGTTTTAAAAAAATTTGCAATTAAATTAACATTGTGTCTTATGCAGTTAACCTCTACAAATCTATAAATTTAGTTTTTTTTTAAACACTGTCAGTAAACATATAGTCCTTTAGAAATATGATTTTTCGATAAATTAAACTTCCAAAATAATTTAAAAAAATTTTTAAATGAGACTTCACCGTCAATTAATATATGAAAAAGATTTTTAATGTGAACTAAATAAATATTTCAGCAAAATTTCCATGAAACATGGCAACATTGCATTTTTTTTTAGTTAAACGTAATTTGTCTCTAAATTTAAAAACTGCTACACAAAAGCTTTAAATAATATTAATTTCTGACAATATGTTTGTTCATCTGATGTCATCCGTGACAGTAAAATATAGGCAAAAGGCTGCTGATTATACTACACGATTCAAAAAAGGTTATTTATAATAATTAATCAAATGCATCATTGCCACGTATCTTCAAAATTTTTCTCGTTTTTTCAAATTTGAATAGAATCTATAATTCTCAATGTATTTTTAATAAAGGTTTTACTTTTAATTATTCTTAATGATAGTGTGTTTTATAGATAGCTAATACACATAAAATCGTTCAAATAATTAGGGCAAACCGGGGTTGTTTGGCGCACTTGAGTTTATACAAAAGTATTAAGTTAAATTAATTTTTCACTTCATTCAAGTTAAAGTACTTGATGAACTGTAAGTTTGTACAAAATTTCATTAATATTCATTCATTATTATTGTGGAGTATAGAGTAAAATAATTAAATAATTAACAGGTTTTATAAAAAAATTAATAAATATTTCAAAAGTACATTCGGGGTTAGGTGACGCTGTTATCTGAAAATTTCGTTAAATATTAATAAAATGAAGTTGATTATATGAAATTTACACATTAATAAGCACCAGTAATAATCCTTTTCAACACTGAAAAAAAATTCTAGTTAGAATAACCAGAATTCTGGTTAGGGTATATTTAACATTTTGATTCTGGTTAGGGTAACCAGAATTCTGGTTATTTTAACGAGAATTCTAGTTAATTCAACTAGAATTCTGGTTAACATAACTAGAAAGTAATGTTAAATATAGCCTAACCAGAATTTTTTTTCAGTGAAAAAATTTAACCGAATAATGGGTTTTTAAATATTCATAGCGTAATTATCACAAAAAATATATATTTTTTGATAATTTTACGATTTCATAGAAAATGCTTTTAATTTAAATGAAATTTTCTAATTTTTAAAATAATTTTATTGTAAAATTACAGTACAAGACTTATTTTGTTAAGTCTTATATTGTTTAAACTTTAAATCATATAATTTAATTAATTTCACTCCTGCGCCAGGCAACCCCGGGCCGTGGTTGCTTGGCGCGCTTTGCACAGATTCAGATAAAGTGGTATAAAAAGAAAAGTATTAAATATATTGAAACTTTCTTTTTTTTTAAATTAAAGCTGAGATGTTATAAGTTTTCTATACAATAACTTTTTTAAAAAACCAAAAAATGAAAGAGTTACACAAGAAAGAGTAAAAAAGTGCGTCAAGTAACCACGGTCTCCCCTACATTCTTCTATAATAAAACTAAATTATTATAACATTATATTATTATAATTTAATAAATTATACAAAAATTAATTAAATTCATTAAATTACCATCTTCCTCGGTGTGACATAATGTTACTCGCGTTGGAATTCCATCGCCAACTCGTGTAAATGCCAACACTTGAATACTATAATTTGTAAACTTTCTCAACCCCGTTAAAACTGTTGTCAAAGCATTTGTTTTCCGCACCTGATAAATAATTGTAATAAACGAAATTCAAAATTAATATTTTCAATGAATTGCAATAAACGAGAATAAATGGAAAATAAATTATCAATTTTAAATTTCAAAAAAAAAAATTACTCAAAAATGAAAACGCAATTGCTAATTATAAATTCAAAAAATAATTTTAAAAAATTAATTTAATTATTATTCAAATTTTTGCAAATATTATTTTTTAAAATTCAATTATACTTTATAATAAAGAATTATGTGAAATGTTATTTTAATTTATTTTTAATTATAATTCAATAAAATGTTTAAAATTATTTTTAAAAAAAATTAAAATCGGAATTTATAATTTAATAGATAAATTGGATATTGAAATGAAATAAAAAAAAATAATTTAAGTTTATTATGAACCTCCATCTCGTCGACTCCGCGCCACATATCGGCTAATAGTGGCTCATAATGAAGTTTATATCCTTGAATAATTCCATTACTGTGAGAATTAGGTGGAGGTTGCCATGAAACTTGGAGAGATTGAGATGTCAGTGCTGCGCATCTTACATCTTCAGGTGGTGTGCTTGGAACTAAGAATAAGAGTAAGAATTTTTAGAAAATTCTCTACGATGCAATAAAAAAGGAAAAATTCACATTAATTTATGTATAAATTAACATTTGTGAAAAATATTAATTTAATTAATTAATTTAATCAATATACAGCTGCGATAGTGAAAGGTTTGTAGTATAATTTAAAAAAAAATTAATATATAATTATAAAACAATTTGATATTTTTTGTTGAAAAATAATGATTTTTCAATAATAAATTTCTAAGTTCAACAATTTTTTTTCCAACACGTGGTGATCAAGGCAAGTGAATGTTTCAAACTTTTCACTACCGCAGCTGTATACAAACATTTTGCGCAGACGCAAATATATCTACTGTATTTAACCTCTTGAAAGATTAAATTTAACCAACACAGTGAAAATCGGCTCAAAGATCGATAATTTAATAGTATAGTAATTTATGCACGATGAACTTGAATTAAATTGTTTTATTTTAATTTTAAAGATATGATGTATTTTTTCGTTTCGACTTATAATTATAATAATATTTGACATTAAAAACTTGTTTTTCTTTTCTTTTAATAAGTCATAATTTTATTTTAGTCATTGTAAATATATATACACTTCCAACGACGTCAGATAAAAGTTTCGACATCACACGTATGTCATTTTCAATATCAATGGATACTTCAAAGAAAAATTTTTTTTATTAATTTAGTTAACCTCAAAACTGGATTCTCTGATTTACCACGAGGTAAATATTAAACATGGACATTAATTAAATGAGAGGTAAAGTGTAAAATCGTCAGTTATTTCAAATAAAAAACATCATGGACATGATTGTCATCTGTTCCATGATGAAAATTTCTGCCTCAACTTCGATTTAAAAAATGCAACAGAGAATCCAGTTTTGAGGTTAACTAAATTAATAAAAAAATTTTTTCTTTGAAGTATCCGTTGATATTGAAACTGACATACGTGTGATGTCGAAACGTTTATCTGACGTCGTTGGAAGTGTATATATATTTACAATGACTAAAATAAAATTATGACTTATTAAAAGAAAAGAAAGACAAGTTTTTAATGTCGAATATTTATTTATTTTACAAGAAAAATTAAAATCATCGGCGGAGGGCTTTTTGCGAAAAACCATTTTTATTAATTTTACAAAAAACCTACTTGACGTTTGTTTGTTTATTTTGACAAATTTATCAAAAGATTAACCCATTTCGTTCTAGGCTTAATTTTAGATGTATTCATATCGTAAAGTGAGTGGGTGACCCTAACCATGAAACACGACGCTGGGACCATGAACACATTGTATAAACATAATAATAATAATGACAACAACATTGTAATGAATAATTTTAGTCATTTTATTTTGTTGTTTGCTTATTCCTTTTCTTATTTAACTCCTTCGCAGTCTAGTAGAAAAATCGTTTGTAGGCCCAAAACGGTTCAAAAAAAAGTTTTTGGGGTCTCTAAATCCAAATTAAAGTTCAGATTTAAAAAATTCAAAATGGCGGACCCAAGATGGCGGAAAAATTGAAAGTTGATTCGATTCGTTCAAAATTTAATACTCAGGGGGTTTTTGGGATCGCTGAAACCAAATTTCATGTCAGATTTAAAAAATTCAAAATGCCAGACCCAAAATAGAGGAAAAAATTCAAAGTTGATTCGATTCGTTCAAAATTTGGTATTCGGGGGTTTTTGGGGTCGCTGAATCCAAATTTTATGTCAGATTTTAAAAATTCAAAATAGCGGAGCCAATATGGCCACCCAATATAGCGAAAAAAGTTTAAAATTGATTCGATTCGTTCAAAATTCGGTACTTGGGGGTTTTTTGGGTCGAAAAATCCAAATCTGACATCAAATTTGGATTCAGCGACCCCAAAAATCACCAAGTACCGAATTTTGAACGAATCGAATCATTTTTTAATTTTTCCGCCATTTTGAATATTTTAAATCTGACCTTAAATTTGGATTTAGCGATCCTAAAAATCCTAAAGAAACCATTTTTATGCAAATCTAGTCAATTTAAAAATTTTTAGACGCCATATTGGGTCCCCCATTTTGAATTTTTTAAATCTCACCTCAAATATATGTCTAAAATCACAAAGGTGGCACAACTTTTTTTGGATATATATGAGCCATTGACTGTCAAGGGGTTAATACACTTTTTTGACACTATGAAAAAATTTTTTGTTGTGATTTTAGCATTTATTTACATTTCATTGAAAAATTAGGTATTTATTGCAATTTTACTTCACTGTAATTGGAATGAAAAGTTTGTTGCTATCACTAATAATTATTTGCATGCAATAATTGAGGGCGCCAGTGTAATAGAACGAAATAAACCGTGGTGGCCCAACGATGCTCAATTGAATTTAAATAAAATTTTTTTGTGCATTTGGGCGTTAATGGGTTTATTATTTAAATAGATTTGTCAAAATAAACAAAAATACGCAGAGTTGGCTTTTGTGTAAAAATAATAAAAATGGCTTTTCTCGGAAAGCCCTCCACCGATGATTTTAATTTTTCTTGTAGAATAAATATGATAACATGTAGATTTAAAATCCGTAAAAACATTTGCAGTTACTGAACTTTTCATTTAAATTTGTGATTCAAGCTCACCGATTGACCAAAAAAAGAACTAATAAAGATTTTCTTTTTTCATCTTTTTTCATTTCACTTTTAATTTAGTATTCTTAAATAAAATTTTCAACAAATTATTTGACATTTTTTCAGAAAATTAATTGTTTTCTTTTCCTCTAACATTTGAAAAAATAAAACCAATAAAAAAAATACTTATTTGGTCAAAAACTAAAATGTACCTATATCAATTTAGCCCCACCAGTGTATCATTTTACCAGCCTGTAGGGCTCCCAGATAGCAAGTAAGCTTGCAGCAACTTTGTGGCAAGCTTGTCGCGCAATATTGCCAACCTTGCATGGCAAGTTTGCCACAAGCTTCAAATATCCCACCTAACCCAAGCTTGCATGGTAAGCTTGCCGAAAGATTGCAGTGTAAGGTTACTGCAAGATTGCACAGTAAGATTATCACAAGATTGTTCAGTAAGCTTGCACGGTAAGCTTGTAGCAAGGTTGGTGCAACGTTGACAAATTATAATAAATAAAATAATTATATTTTGAATCACAATTTTTATGAAACTGTACTAAATCTTAGTAAAGAGTTTGTAGAATTATTACTTTTATTAAAGTTCACAAATATTTACTACAATTTGAAAAATAATTATTTAAAATTGAAATATATTTTGTACTTTTTATACCAATATTTCCTATTTTGACACTTTTTCCCTAAATTGAAAAATATTTACTAAAATTACTACTATACTTATTGAAATTTAATATATATTTTCTTTCAGTGCAGTACATTCACAGATTAGAAACTAATGGAACGAATCTTGTCGTAAACGGTAGAAATAATTAATATTATTATTTCTAATCGCGACATATTTACTCTATATAAAAACATTTCAAAACTATTAAAAACAATTATTTTTTAAAATTTCATCATTACAAAAATTGAAATAAACATATCTTAAGGTTTTATAGTCGAAATTTGTTTTTTGTTTTTGAAGAATGGATTCTAGGCAAAAAATATTTAGTTTTTTAAATATAATTATTTCAGAACTAAAGAAAAATGGATCACGCAAAAAAAAATTATTGTTTCTAAACATATTTCGAACATTTATATCTATAAATTAAATGGGTGAGTGTAATTTAAAAAGTTTCATATTTATAACGTTAAGGGTATGTGGGAACCTCCAACTTGACCTAGTATGGGAAAATGTGTTTTGGTAGTATACATCTTACTCTAAAATGAAAAAATATTTTTATCTACAATTTTGAGAAATGATAGATTAGGGTACAAGGAATCGTACATAATTTTGCGTTAAATTATTAAAAAATGAAGTTTAAAAAGTTGCATTTTTAAAAGAAAATGAAAACAAATATGGCAGCGCATACACAAACGTTGCTTGAGTGTGTCAGTAATCCAGTAAACAGCGCCAATTCGAGCAAGTGTCCACTGAATGAACTACGATTAAATACATTATTTTACTATTTATTGCTTTATTTTTATTATTTTTGCGTTAAGTTATGGTAAATGAGTAGAACAACGAAGTTCCTTGTACCAAACAAAATCATTTCTCCAAAATTTTAATCCAAAATAATTTTTGATTTCAAAGAAAGTTTCAAACCACAAAAAAAAACGTCCTTCGCCCACATACCCTTAATTCGTCCTGTTCTAGAGATTTGTCCATATATCAAATGAAAGTTGAATGAAAATAAATTTTCAAACGGTAGAATACAAATAATGATAAATCTCACCATCCTCAAGTGTCTGCGATGTTAAAGGTTCTGAGAGAGGTCCAGATCCAACTTGATTGTAAGCTTGGACTACCAGAGTATATCTCGTATAAGGTCGAAGTCCCGAGAGACGAAGTTCTCCTCCACCTTCCTCACCGTCTCCAGAGACTGAGGTGAAATTGTAAGATGGATTTCCTGAGCTGAAAAACAAATAAATAAATTCAATACACTATCAGAATGGTGAACTGTATTATTACTTATACAGACCATATATATAGTCAGATATAAATTTTGTGATATATATTGATTAAAATTTTATTTTCGTACTTTGTTTCTCGGTATCCTACATTAAAACCTTGAACATCGCCATGTCGAAGTTCAGGAAGAGGAGGTGACCATGTGACCAACATTTCTGTCGAGGACAGAGGTCTTGCTACTAAATTAATTGGTGGGCCTGCTGGTCTTTGTGGCTCAGTTCTCACGATAAGTTCAGCGGAGGGTGTTGATCTTCCAGCGGGGCCTTCAGCAATCACTCGAATTGTATACTTTGTAGCTGGTTTCAATTCATCAATTAAAGCAGCATAAGGCAGTGGAGGTCCAGTTAATTCTTGTTGTTGCCACAAACCTACAAATTTTCAATTATCTTATTCAAGTAAACATCTCGTTAAACCGATCGAATTGTTGAATAAATTTTTAATATATCAAATATATTGATAGTGAACACAATGAGGCTCTTTTCACTAATGGGTTTTCCTTAATTTTCATTTTTTTCTTTAAAAAATGAAAAATAGAAAATTTAAAAGTAGGGACATTGATTTTAAAACTTTTCGTTCTATACGAAATGTTCAGTCTAAGTACAAAATCAGTCTAAAAACAATTTAAAATTAGATTCATTCTCAATTCAAAAAGTTCAGTCTCTACTAAATTTTCTCAACTAAACTTTAACTTTTAGTTCCAGTCTTCCAATCTAAATATCTGAATCAAAAGTAAGTGTTAAATAATTATTATTGCTATCATTTAATTGGAATGTCATAAATGTTACGTATAGAGAAATGTGGTGAAATACAACACTTCGGACGTTCACAGAAAAAACCTGAATTCAAATTGAGTATAGATTCTATACTCAATTTGATTCGCAACAAAAATGAAACTGGTTGTTTCATTTCGAGTTCTAAGGTAAAAGTATCAAAATGAAACAGGCAAGTTTCATTTTGAGAAACAGAAAAATGGAAAAATATTGTGAAATAACGAATAATTTTGCACAAAAACATGAAATATAATAATTACAAAGAAGTAAATAACACGCTAGACTTAATATATTTGATTAAAAATTGCTTGTAATCGCGTAATAAAATAATAAAGGAAATATGTTTTTAGGTTAGAAAAATGAAAACATGTGTTTTGACAACAGGAACGGTACTGCCAACTTAAATAATAGCGGTAAATTTAAAAACTTATGAAATTAATTATTATCTACGTAAATAATAATAAATAATTTTTATTTAAAAACTTCTAAATATTCGTACTGGTCAAAATAATCTTTCTGGTGTTGTTGAAATATTAGAAACAATAATTGAAATACGAAATTACTCTGCTTATGATGCCAACTTAGAAATCTGAAATTCCAGCCAATATCATTTTGAATAACATGAAGTTTGTCCCATATTCATTTCGATACCCAAAAGAAAATGAGTTGCAACAAAAATGAGTCCAAGTTTTTTCTGTGTTTTACTTTATAATTTGGCTACACATCCCTGTGTAAATTTTTTTAAGTTTTACACAGAAAGAAAAAATTCAGGAAAAATTACTGAACTGAGTTGAGTAACTCTGGATATCGCGACTATTTCCGGATATTTTCAAACTTATCTGTTTAAATAAGTAATAAAATATTTTGAATATAGTCTAAAATATTTTCTGATTTTCTGTTAAAATGAACATTAATAATTCAAGAAGAAATCAAATTAGAATTTGCTTAGTCCATTTCAGAAATGTTAAAGAAACTTTCTTATACTTATTACCGAGTTACTACATGAATTTCTCATAAAGCCTCATATGAAAAATTACTGAACTATTTCTGAAAATTCTTAGCTAAGAAAGACGAAAAAATTTTTTTTTCTATTTCTTCTTTTATCACTCACATTTTTTTGTAAACACACATAACTATTACGTTACACTTGACAATTTATATATAGCGATGAAATACAAACTCAAATATTATTAATATAACACACACAGACAATTTTTATTAAGAATCTGAAGCAGAAAATTAATTTTAGAGAAAATTGGACAGCAGGCGGATTCGAACTCTCGTATCTAGGTACAGAAATCCGGTGTGTATCCTCTGAGCTAAAATAGTTAAATAACTTCTGTTTCTTAGTAGAAATCTATAAGCAACTGTATGCCGAGTGCATACACACTCATACACAGTGGCAATGGTTAACTGCGCATCAGAGTCAATTCCGAGTTCCGTAATTTTTCAGTGTATGTGTACCAGTGTTGGATAGTAACTAGTTATTAGTAACTTAGTTACTGAAAAAGTTACTTAATTGTAACTTATAACGTAACTAAGTTACTTTTTTAAAAAGTAACTTGTAACGTAACTTAGTTACTATTTTAATAGTAACTTTTAATTTTAAGTTATTTCGTTACTTTCTTTGCACTTTTTTATTGCTTTTAAAACTTAATAATTTCGTATTTCAAAAAAAGCGCGCAAAGTGATAGCAAAAGAACATGGCCTCTGCGCTCGCATGCTGCGCATTGTACCGAGTGTTTACATTCTGTTTTTCATGTGCTCGTGTTCCATCGTATTCGTTTGGTTTACCGTTGCAGAAATAGGGGATTTACCTGCATAATTTAAACAGTGTACAAGATTTTTTAAAATAACATTTTAATTAATTAATTTATTTGTATTCGGAAGTTTTATATAGACTTTTATTTAAGAATTTTTAAAAATAATTTTTAGCAACCCCGTGTCGAAATTGTACCTTATTAATTGATTTGTAAATTAATTCTTAAAATGGCAAACAAAATCCATGATTATTAAAACTAATTTTCTAATAATAATAATATTTTTAAAATTTTTATAAATAAATACTTGGATAGGTTAAACATGGATGCGTTAAAGAATTAGAAGCAGCTATAGCGAAAGAAAAAAAAAGAGAAAATTCGAAGAACAATTCTCAGATTCTTCATCACAGTCAAATAAGAAGCAAACTCTTTTGGAAAACTGGACTTCCGATTCAAAGCTAGTTACTCAAACAATATTGGATAAAAAAATTATGGATTATGTAATAGAAGTGTTGTAGAAAAATCATCTTTTAAAGACCTAGTGTTACTTGGATTACCAGGAAATTTTAAAATTTTTACACGTAAAACTTTAGAGGAAAGAATAGATGATGCTTTTATTAAAATGAATGCAAATCTATGTGAAAAACTTTAATAAATACATCGTTAGCCCCAAGTCGAATGCACGCAACTTTCCGAGACATTTTGGAAAGTAGCAGAATGTACGTAACTCTGAGAATCGTTTGGAACTCGCTTATGTTGGTTTTTTGTGTTTTTGCAAAATACAAATTACAATATTTCTGCTCGAAACATAGCAATAAAAAGTGTAAGGCAATGTTCAATAAAATCTCAATTATTTAATCTACAAGCATCCTATGTCGTACTTCGCGGGCATCAATTTTATGCTTTTAAAGAACGTCACTATTACACGGAAAAACTTTGTTCAAGAATCATTCCTAAATTTATTCAGGAACTGAGGATATGAGAAAAATTCTGCAAAATTTACAGAAAAATACAAAAATCATTCAAGAAAATACTTGTATTTTTATTATGACATTGGAAGACTTCTTGTTAATGCCGCGATCGGAATATCTCAGTCACTGGGCGTTGAAAGTTTCTTGAACTGTTTTAGAAGACACAGTACAGTAACCAAGCACTAGGCAGGGATTGGTTGCGTCAAATATGTTTCCAATGCATAATAATACCATAAGCTGCTAAGGTAGCTGAGAGATGTAAAGCGCAGTTTTTGGACTCTCGAGGACGTGGGATCGAGTCCTCCCAGAGTAAATTTTTTTTCTCGCAAACGTAAAAATTTATTCTAAAACAAGTTCAAGACTTTCTGTAGTGAGTTTAGGAAGTTGTCTTGAATTTCTCTACAATTCTTATAGAAACACTGCTTAGAATTTTTCAAAGAAAATATAAATAAGATTTCCTAAATTATTCTCATATCCTCAGTTCTTGAACAAATTTAGGAATGATTCTTGCACAAAGTTTTTCTGTGTACTATAAGAGTATATAACCATTATACTTATTTAGTATGGACTTACTTTAAACTAAAAAATCATTATTTCATACTTTAATAGGTAAACGAAATTATATACTATTAAAGTATAAAGCAGTTTTGTGCTAAAATAGTTAGTTTGTTTTTTCCGTGTGGAATTATTTAAAAAAAATGTACGTCATGTAAAATTACTTTCAAATTGTTCTTGGAGCATTTCATTAAATGAAGAATATTCGTGTATTAGTTTTATATATGTAGAAAGCTACATAACTAAACGAAAAATAATAATTAGAGATAATTTAAATGTGGAAATATATTTAAACGAATCACGATGTATGCTGTTAACCAAAATGCACATAAATTCATTTTAAAACTTCTGGTATCTATCTGTTTACAACGCGGTGCGCGAGAAGTTTCGGAACTAAAAAAAGCTTCCGACAAAAATTGTCCTTTTTCTTATATGGCTCATTTCATTTAAATTGTCATATTCAGCTTCCAGAAAAGTTGAGTTGGAAAATTTTGATTTTAAGGTTGAAACTAATTTTTTTATACAGTTTAACATGTTAAATTAAAAAAATAAATAGTGGTCACAAAATTAAAGTCATATATTTCTTATGGCAGACGGTTTTTTTTGGCAGAAATCGTCATATCTTATAAAAAAAATTTTCTGTCAATTTTTGATAATATAATAATACTAAATATAATTCGATTTGACTGGTGATAAATATACTGAAGTTTTTGGGGTCGCTGAATCTGAAATTGAAGTCAGATTTAAAATATTCAAAATGGCCGATCCAAAATAGCAACCATGAAAATTTAGAAGTTGATTCGATTCGCTTGAAACTCGTTACTTAGGGGCTTTTTGGGTTACTAATTACAAATATGACGTCAGATTTTCAAAATTTAAAATGGTGGATCCAATATGGCGACCCAATATGGCGGATAATTTCAAGACTGATGCGATTCGGTCGAAATTTGTTTCTCGGGGGTTTTCGGGGTCGCTGATTCGAATTTGATGATAGATGAACCCAAAAATCTTAAATACGATGAAATCATATTTTTTTGAAAGCTCTGTTTGGAACCTTATTAGGCCTATAAGTGATTTTTAACTGGACTGCGAAGGGGTTAAAAATTATATAGGCAAAATGCAAAATTTATGTCCTTATACATTATGAATATAAAACAAATAAACATCTATTCATTTCGCCGAAGGAATTAAAATAAAAATTTTTTGAGGGTGGGTTATAACTCCATTTTATGGAAAAAATTAGGGAAGAGGGTTGCGTGTACGGGTCATGTAGTACACGAATTAT
Organism: Leptopilina boulardi; assembly: GCF_019393585.1. Taxonomy (NCBI): domain Eukaryota; kingdom Metazoa; phylum Arthropoda; class Insecta; order Hymenoptera; family Figitidae; genus Leptopilina; species Leptopilina boulardi. The sequence continues at coordinate 86,284 of NW_026137987.1, forward strand.
GCTATAATCTAAAAACTTTTTTGAAGTTTTTACCACGTCAGGTTAATGAGAAAAATCATATTAAACACCCATAACAACATGTTTCTTGGGGGTTTTTACCCCCACTTTTTTCAAAATCCTGACATGCTAGGCAATTTTAAGATCCGGGATCGTGTTCAGCACCCAAAAATACATTAGAAACCATTCTGATATCAAGATAAAAGAAAAAAGTTTTATTTTGTAGGCCTCTGTGATTTATTACGTTTACTGAAGCCATATATACAAATTTGCATTACACTTATGACCATTACACTTATGACCATTACACTGTTGACATTTTGCTCGTTTTTCATTTATAAAATGAAAACGGTTATACTTATATCGACGGGGTTGGTCTCATTCGAAAGAGAATCCAAAAATACATTAAATTCCATACCGATATAAAATTCAAAATATTTTCTAACCATTTTCAAGGCGTTACACTGTTGACAGAAATTCAATTACGAAAGTGTTTCGGCTTTTTCTGCCACCATGACAAACGAGCAGATTTATACTTATATCGTTTTTGTTTTTTTCACACACTTCGTTGTTGTGTTCTGCTGCTTATGCGATGGTAAAGAAATTTTTTTGCTCATAAGGTAATTTAAATAGCAGGTAAAAGTTGAAAATTCTGCCGGCAAAACGTAAAAATACAAAAGTGAGGGACACGTCATTTTCATTTTCTGTAAATTGTATAAAATAAAGTTTAATTACCAACACTTGATTTTCCTTAAATATAGAACTAATACTTCACGAAACATTTTTTTAATCTGGTTTAAACACTATATTTTCGACATTTCATTCATTTGAACATTGAAAATGTCTCCGGGGACGCATTACACTTATGACATTTTGCCTGCTTTTTGTTCTACCAATATTATGAAAATCACTTTTATGTCCTTGTAAGTAGAAAATTTATTGAAAATCATTGCTTTTTACTATATAAACAAATTAATTTCAACTAAGGTTATATCAAATAATTTTTTTTGGCAAGGGACACGAATATGACAATTTAAATGAAATGAGCCATATACTACATTGGTCTCCTGTAGTCTATTCTCCATGAAATCAATTCTCAATATTGTTCAACATGAGTGGGAATTTTTGAAATATTTTTTAAAAAGAAAATTATTTTCAACATATAGCTCACCTTCTCCTTCTTTATATTGAAGAATATATTTGGTCACTTCACTAGTGTCTTGAGATTTGTGTTGCCACTTTACATTGATACTACGACTGGCAACCATTGCAGTTTCCAGTCCACTCGGTGGTAATGGTGGTTCTTAAATGAAGAATATTTATTTAAAAAATAACATTAATAATGACAAAAATCCATTTTTATATAATATTAATTCTTATTATCAAAATAATAATAATTCAAAAATAAAATTCAATTATAATAATTTATTGTTGAATAAAAAAACAATAATATCGAAATATATATGTGTGTTAATTTGAAATTTTGCTTTATTTTTATTTTTTTTATAAAATTTACCTTGTACAATAAGTTGTACTAATTGTTGATCGCGACCATATAAATTGCTAGCTTGACAAAAATAAGCTCCACTGTCAGAAGCTTCCGCTGCTGCAATTTGCAATTGGGCAACAACTCCGTCCGGAGTTATTTCCTGCTTCACTGTTACCCTTTATATCAATTCAATGAGAATTATTTTTTACATATAAAATAAATTCTAAAAAAAATTTATCTCTAAATTAAATTAAAAAAAAAAAATTCAATAAATAAAAAATATTATTTATAAATTTGAAGAGTATTTGTTTTTTTTGTGCGAAAAAAATAATTTAAAAAATATATAAATACATATAGTGAATAAAATGAAAAAATATATATAATTTTTCAATTTTCTTACCGATAATTTGTCGATGGATTTAATTCAATTTTACCACCTTTTAACCATGTGACAGTAACAGGTTTATCACCATGTACTTCGCAATGAAGAGTCGCTGTATCACCTTTTTTAACGGTTACTAGGCGAGACGGAGCCGCAAAGAATGGAGAAGCTTTGGAAACATTAAAAAAAAAAAAATTTAGTTGATAAAATTGGTAAAAATTATTGCTCAACTAGCATGTAATATTACCTTAATATCACAATAACATTACATAAAAAATTCGTAATATTACCGTGTAACCTTACATTAATATTATATTGGAGGAATATTACAGATTAATACTGCGAGACTTTTTGTTTTAAGAAAAAAAATCTCACCAGTGGGAATCGAACTCTGAACCTCTCGCACACGAGTCGGAAGTTTAAACAACGAACCAATATGACTTATTGAAAATTTACACTGAGAAAAAAATTAAGTCAAAGCAACCAAAATTTTATTTTTAATTTTAATTTTATTTTATTATTTATTTATTATCAATTTAACGTTTAATTTATATTTATCCAATTGAAATATTTGTGGACTTTGAAAATTTTCATCTCCTGGGATCGAACCTCTGACCACTGGACTACCAATCTTTGTGAGAGATTTAAAATACGAATCAAATTATTTGGTTGTCGTAACCAAATTTTGGTTGAAATTTAAAAATGTTCAATTAAATAATTTTGTTGGCCTAACCAAATGTTTGGTTGAGATAACTCTACGACTTTATTTCAGCCAACCAAAATTGCTTTAACCAAACGATTTTGTTGCAAACACAAAATCTTTTTTTTCAGTGTTTTAAAAACAAAAAAAAACAAACAAAAATTGAAAATTTAGATTATTCACAAGATATGAAATTGTATAGGTTATGTTAACAGTTTATAATTTAAAAAATATATAAATATAATATATTTATATATTTTAAATATTATTATATTATAATAATAATTAAAATAATAATAGTAATAATTTAATAACAATAAAATTGACTACCAAGTGTTTCTATTTTTTTTTTGTTCTTCTAATATAAAAGTTTGCTTTTTTTATTTTTTTGCAATTTCTAAGGTTTGAATGTATATCTAAATACTTTCTTCGTTTTATTTGACATTTCAATATAAGGTAACTCGTGTGCCTTTATATAATAGAAATCCACATACACATACACACATATGGAGATAAAAGTTTTAAGAGACATTCACTGATAAAAGAAAATAGTTTCAAATGACCGTATAAGAAATAGCAGTTGAGAACTTACAATTGACTTTAAGCTGCACCACTTTTCCAATGCCAGTTCCAATACCATTGCTAGCTTGGCAAAGATAGAAGCCTTCTCTATCTTCTTTAACGTGCTGAAGCAATAGAGTGCCATTTGGAAGAAGTTTCGTATATGCTCTTTCTCGCAGCTCCTCATACTCGCCTGTTTTACCACCTATTTTCAAAAAAATGTTCTAAGCTATAAAAGTTAAAATAAATCTACTTTCCTTCTTTTTCTTTCTTTTTTTTTTTTTGATAATACAATCATTGTAAGAAACTTTTTCAGGTTTTGAGAAGCAGGGCCGAATTATTTATAACGAGTATTTGAAGTTTGTTCTATATATAGCACTGCAAAAATTAAATGACTTACTTGGTATCTCAAAATAAGATGTAATTTGGAAAAATGGTATCTTCCATCTTTTAAAAAAAGATATTTTGTAAAGTATCTTATTAATATTTAAGATATGCTTTTTGCGTTTTAACAAGAATTAAAATATTTCTTCCATCTTAAAATGTAAGTTACTTCGGTAAGTTTCTATACAGTAATATCCCGGACTTACGCGATAGGTGGGACCGAGCGATAACCGTGTAAGTCGAATTCGCGTTAATCGGGGTTTAAGTTTTCATATAAAATAAATACAATAATTTAGAATTTATAAAAAATATGTTTAATAAAATATCAAGTAATAAATCTATTTACATTTTTATGAATAAAAACAACGTAAACAAGGAGGGGGTCCTTTATGTTTATTTCATAAACATTATGCTTCCTCATTGTGTGAAGCAAAAAATTCGCTTCCTCGTGAAGGAAGCAATGAATTTGTCCAATTCAATTGATTGATTTAAAAAATTTCGAGTTAAAAATGTTTTAAATTAATTAAATTTTTTGAAAAATAAAGAAAATTTTAATTAATTTTGAGTGTAACATAAACTTTATATATACGAATCGATTCGTTTTAATGCAAGCAATACAATTATTTTATTCATCAACTTGAATTTAAAAAAAACACAAAATTTTTTAGCTAAAATATGAATTTTCGATTTTTCAATTTTTATTAATTCTCAAATTTTAAATCAAATCTATGCTTTATATATACCAACCAATTCGTTTCAATGCAGGGAATAAAATTATTTCATATATAAACATGAATTTAAATAAACACATCATTTTTTAGCTAAAATGAGAATTTTTCATTTTTTAACTTTCTTTAATTCTTTAAATTTCAATCAAATCTATACTTTATATATATCAATCGATTCATCTTGACATAAAGAAGACGATTATATTATATATTACCTTAAATTTTTCGATTTAAAAATTTTTTCAATTAAAAAAAAATTTTTGGAAAAAAGACGATAAAATTTTTTTTTTTGGGTATTTTTAAAAATCCTCTCGTCATTTTTGAGAGATTAATGTGTTAAATAAGCCTACCAAATTTTATCCAAATCCATTAAAACCTGTTAAAGATATCGTGTTCACAAAAACGATCCACACACACATACACACACACACATACATACATCCGGACAATTGATCAGGATCTCATATAACATGTTTCTATATAGAGGAAAATTTGTTTTCACCATTTTTAAAAAGTTTATAAACGAAAGGACTACATAGCTTCCTCCACGAGGAAGCAAAAACAATAATAAATTATTTATTAATTAATTAAAAAGTTACACGGAAAAAATTAATTCAGTAGATTTTACAGAACTATCACGGAGTAGCGGATACAGCTCTTTACGAAACTGAGTGTTGTAAAATGTCACTAAATATTCAGAATAAACTTGAGAAATATTCAGTATAAACGCAATGAAATTTTTGTAGTTTATCCGTAAATATCCATCACATTTTACAAAACTCTGTTTCGTAAAGAGCTATATCCGCTACTCCGTCACAGTTTTGTAAAATATACTGAATTAATTTTTTCCTTGTAATTCGCGCGGCCATAAAAAAACGCGTATCTCCGAAATCGCGTAAAACGAGGTAGCGTAAGTCGGGGTTTTACTGTATAAGTAACTTCAATTAAGATATTTGTGGAGACATAAGATATTTAGAAAAAAGATGCTTGTACATTCTAAGATACGTCAGAATTTGAAGTTACTAAAATATAAAATACATTAAGCATCTTTCATAAGAGGTCATAGTTAACCTCAAAATTGTTTTCATCAAAAATATGTGAAGCACTTTGGCAAAGATACTATTAACATATCTTAAATTTAGATATTTCAAATGACTAAAAAGTCACTACCAAAACATCTTTAAAATGACTACCAAAACATCTTACATTAAGATACTTCTTTTTGCAGTGAGTGGGTTTAAAGTTAAACGAAATGTCTAAGTAGGTTCAACGTAGGGTCTAGGAAGTTGTAAAAGTAGGTTTAAACCAAGGTCTAATTCAATGTAGGGTCTAAGTAGTTTCAAAGTAGGTTAAACGCAACGCCTAAGTAGGTTCAATGTAAAGTTCAAGTAGTTTTAATATAGAGTCAAAGTAGGTTCAACGTAGAGTCGAAGTAGATTCAATTTAGGGTCTAAGTAGTTTTAAAATAAGGTTAAAGTAGGTTTAACCTTAAATTTATATAGGTTCAATGTAGGTTCTAAGTTTAGTTTTAATATATAGGGACAAAATAGTTTCAACGTAGGTTCGAAATAGCTTTAATTGTATAGGTAAAATGAAAGTTGGTTTCACAGAAAAAACTTGGACTCATTTTTGTTGCAACTCATTTTCTTTTGGGTATCGAAATGAATATGGGACAAACTTCATGTTATTCAAAATGATATTGGCTGGAATTTCAGATTTCTAAGTTGGCATCATAAGCAGAGTAATTTTGTATTTCAATTATTGTTTCTAATATTTCAACAACACCAGAAAGATTATTTTGACCAGTACGAATATTTAGAAGTTTTTAAATAAAAATTATTTATTATTATTTACGTAGATAATAATTAATTTCATAAGTTTTTAAATTTACCGCTATTATTTAAGTTGGCAGTACCGTTCCTGTTGTCAAAACACATGTTTTCATTTTTCTAACCTAAAAACATATTTCCTTTATTATTTTATTACGCGATTACAAGCAATTTTTAATCAAATATATTAAGTCTAGCGTGTTATTTACTTCTTTGTAATTATTATATTTCATGTTTTTGTGCAAAATTATTCGTTATTTCACAATATTTTTCCATTTTTCTTTTTCTCAAAATGAAACTTGCCTGTTTCATTTTGATACTTTTACCTTAGAACTCGAAATGAAACAACCAGTTTCATTTTTGTTGCGAATCAAATTGAGTATAGAATCTATACTCAATTTGAATTCAGGTTTTTTCTGTGTTAAGGGGTTAGGGGTAGTCAGAGGCACGAAAAAATGAGAATTTTCAGTATTTTTTTTTTGCTATTAAATAATTTTATTTTACAAAAGTAGTAATATGGTATTATTAAACAATGTTTTGACTTGAAGTCACGAAAATTTCAAAAAAAAAAAATTTTTATTTCCGAAGTTACAGCTGTTTGTGTTAACCCAGTTCCAAAAAAAGGTCCTTGCGGTGACAATCATAAGTCCTTGGAGATTAATCAGAAATCAATCGTATAAAAAAAATTAGTTTTATAAATAAATAATCCTGGGCCTGATCGAAGGATTTTTTTTTTTTTCAAAAATTAACAAAATGGCGGCCTCAGGAAATTTTTGTCTAGATTTTTGGGAAAAAATCAACAGTTAATTGGTCTTAAAAAATCGAAATTTTTCAAAAAAAAAAAAAATCCTTCGATCAGGCCCGAGTTTATTATGTATTCTAAAAGCTGTATAAATTTCATTAAAATCGACTGAGCGGTTTTCGAGTTATAGTTGTCACCAGTTCAAAAAACATAGTTTTGAGAAAAACGCGTTTAGTTTCACACTAGATTTACGTACAAAAAAACGAATTATTAAATTACTTACACCGAGTCATCTATTCCTGGGCCATATTAATTTAGGTACTACTACATATACCCAAGTCTGAGTTCATCGATGACAATAGAACCCTAAAAGCCGATTTCTTGCAGCTGCCACTAGCTGCAAGCGCTCCCGAACGCTTTCAAAGGCCCGAGCTCTCTTTGTTATTTGTCGAATAACTTAAAAACGAATTATCGGATTAACTTGAAATTTTCAGAGATTATTTTTAAGATATTTTACTTAACGAAAATGCAAAAAAAAAAATTTGATTTTTTGAAAATTCTGACTACCCCTAACCCCTTAACGCCGTCTATATAGGAGAGATTCTTTTTCAATCGCCCCAGCCCAAAAAGTCAATGTTCTGGGATTGGCTTCATACTTTGGTAAATTGTTGTCCTATATGATAGTAATAAATCCCTAAAATATAAACTCATTAAAAAAATATTTGTAGAAAGTAGAGGGGGTTGAAGTTTTGACGTTAAGGGTAACCTTGTCATTTTCAAATCCGTTTAACTATGACAAAAGTTAATGGATTTTAATTTATCTATAATGAATTTTATTGCATTTTTCACGTACTTTTCAAAAATGTATACGAAATTTAAAAAAAAAAATTTTTAACCCCTTTTTTGTCAAAATCAACCCTTATTTTTCGATTTTCACCCCTTCGGGTATTTTTTTTTTTTTTTTTTATTTTCATTGGAAAGCTGAGGTTTTTTCCGATGAGCTATGTAAATATGAAAATGGGACAACAATAATTTTGTGAGAAACAGAATATTAAAGTAGGCGGTGCCGATAAGTGGTGTACCTGGAGATCATCTTTGAGGATTTAGATAGGCACCGCCTTATTTAATATTATGTTTCTCACAAAATTATTGTTGTCCCATTTTTATATTTACATAGCTTATGGGAAAAAACCTCAGCTTTCCAATGAAAATAAAATAAAAAAAAAATACCCGAAGGGGTGAAAATCGAAAAATAAGGGTTGATTTTGACAAAAAAGGGGTTAAAAATTTTTTTTTTAAATTTCGTATACATTTTTGAAAAGTACGTGAAAAATGCAATAAAATTCATTATAGATAAATTAAAATCCATTAACTTTTGTCATAGTTAAACGGATTTGAAAATGACAAGGTTACCCTTAACGTCAAAACTTCAACCCCCTCTACTTTCTACAAATATTTTTTTAATGAGTTTATATTTTAGGGATTTATTACTATCATATAGGACAACAATTTACCAAAGTATGAAGCCAATCCCAGAACATTGACTTTTTGGGCTGGGGCGATTGAAAAAGAATCTCTCATAGGTTACATGTAGGATTTAAAAAGTTTTAATATAAGGTAAGGTAGGTTGGTAGGTTCCACGTAGGGTTGCACTAGATTAATTATGGGGCCGAAATAGATTCAACGTATACGTATTTTTAATATAGGGTTAAAGTAGTGTTTAACCCAAGGCCTATATGTAGGTTCAATGTAGGTTCTAAGTAGCTTAAATATAGGGTCAAAGTAGGTTGAGCGCTAGAACTAGTTTAATATTAGGTCAAAATGGGTTCAATGTAAGGTCTAATTAGTTTTAATGTTGGGTCAATATGGGTTCAACAAAGGGTCTAAGTCGTTTTAATATTGGGACAATGTAGGTTCAACATAGGACCAAAGAAGATTTAATATACAGACATTTTAGGTTCAACGTTGGGTCGAAGTAGGTTTAACGTAGGGTTAAAAAAGCTTGAATGATATGTTGATAAATCAATTATAATTCAAATCTTAAATTTACTTTCTTTCAAAAAGTTGTAAATGTATTATTTTTAAATTTAAAAAATATTCTATATCTAAGTATATAACATTTATAAAGAATTTATAAAGAAAAACGCAATGCTTGCGTGAAATATAATTTTTAAAATACACTTCGACATGGTATAAGTTATTTGACCAGTGTACTAAATTTTCTAAAAGAAGAAAGCTAACGATAAATCAAGCAAAAAGAACTAGCACGCGAGTTTCACACACACACACATATATAGTAAAGTTTTCCTCGAGAATAAAAAAAAAATCAGAGCGAGAGGGGTGGGGGGGGGGGTATTTAGAAAAAAAGTGTTCGTTCGCAAAATGTGCAAACGAGATATCTGAAAATTCAATCGGAAAAGAGAAATATATATATCTATAGTTGGTGCGAGCGCTAATGGAATTCATAAATCGCCGAGGTTTACATCGCGCGATGGGAACATTCCGTCTGACTGTAGTTCGACCATTACTACTTCGTAGCACGTCCAATAAGTAAAGGGGAATATAGCGAGCGCTAGTCAGACCTTTACTAAAAGGGGAAAATAATCAGCAATGGTCAGCCCCTCATTTCTCTCTAATAACCAATAAATTCTCAAGAACCATATTATATTGAGGATAATAATTGATTTTGTTCTCAATAAATTTTTATTTATTCTTTTTTTTTTTTAATGTATTTTCAACCTTTATCATGAGCAGAATATTGTTTAAAAATAAAACAGAAGACTAAAAGCTAAAAATAAGTAAATATTATAGATATCGAATATTTTAATTGCTTGTTATTTATATGTGACGCTCCACAGTGAAAGGGTGCTTAGCTGTTTTTGACAGAACTAAAATTTGCAGTAAAAATAAATATAAAAACGACTAGTTTTCGATACAAACTATTTAATTATTTATTAGATGCAATATTTTCCTTAAAAAAATGCTTTTTATGTTAAATAATCAAAAATAAATCTTTAATAAAGTAAAAACTACCATGAACATAACCTAAAATGTTAAGCAGATAAGCACCACCCTTTCACCGTGAAGCGTCACATATACTTGATATTAATTAATTAAATCCACAGAAGAATGTAAATTTTAACCTCCATATCAGCAAAGATAATTAACTATTAACATGTTGCTATGGAAAAAAGCAAAAAAAAAACATTTTTTCAATAAGATTTATTACATATAGAGACCATTTTCACCGTGTGGATAAATTTAATTTTCCTTGAGGTTAAAGGCAGTAGATATATTTTGCGTCTGCGCAGAAGCTCTGTATACAAACATTCTGCACACGGTGAAAATGGGCTCACAGTACCCACTTGGAAAGATTCCCCGGAAAGTGCCCCCTGGAGGTTCTATCAGAATTCCGCCGATACTTCCAACGTAATTCCGTCGGAATTCCATCGGAGTTCCAAAGAATTTCCGATGGGATTCTGACGGAGTTCTGACGGAATTCCAATTAATTTTCTTCAAAATTTTTAGAGTCCTAATTCCGTCGGAATTTTGTCGGAATCCCATCGGAAATTCTTTGGAACTCCGATGGAATTCCGACGGAATTGCGTTGGAAGTTCCGGCTGAATTCTGATAGAACCTCCAGGGGGCACTTTCCGGGGAATCTTTCCAAGTGGGATATCGTGAATGATAAAAAAAAAGTTTAAGATTTTTAATTACCTGTTCCCTTTTTCCAAACAATGGTGGGAGTTGGCACACCTTGTGCTTGACAATGTAAAGAAACGTGTCTGTTTCTTTCAACACTAACGTCAATAGGCTCGACGATCCATTGTGGTGGCACTGAAAATGAGATAACTCCACTATAAAAATTCCGTCACGGGTCTTTAATAAAAGTTACTGGTCGTTAGCGATTTAAAAAAGAAAAATTCTTTTTTTTTTTCTTCTTAAAGTGACAAGGATTTAAAAGCGTGGGATTCGCATGGAAAATGAACAATGTCATCTCTACTTTTTATATTATATCTCATTTGAGAAAATTATGCTTTTACAGATGAGAATGGGGAAAATGAATAAAATAAAATGAAAAAAAAATAACTCAACTTCTAAATGTGACTCGAGTTTTTAATTTTTACAAATAACGCCAACGACGAGCTCATTTTTATTTTTATAATTTATTTAATTACTATAAAAACTTATTTTACTTTTTACTTTAATTTTATACTTTACTTCACTTATTTTTTTTGAATATTTTATTTTTATTTAATTGCTAATTTAATTTTACAATTAAATATAAATAATAATGGAAAAATTATAGTTACTATGATAAAAGAAAAGTTAAAATTAACAAAAAAAATATTTTACAATTAAATTTTGGAGTAATTTAAAATAGTTGACAAAGAAAATGAGAATTGTGAAAGAGGTTTTATGATGGTATTTGTATATAATATAGAGTAAATTTGAGATGAAGGATAATAAATTAGGATTAGAATTATTACGAGAGATCTCATTGAAGATTTTTTCAACATTTAGTTCATTTTCGTGCATCTTACAGCGAAAAAAAATTTCTTCGTTTGAGAGGATTTATTTTTAGTTTTATGCAATTTTTTCCTCATAAATATAAAAAAAATACTCTTAATTTGACAGTAAGTAAAGTATTCTTAAATATTAATGTACGTACTCTCTAAATCTAAATTATTAAAAATGTTTACTAATTTGAATTAGTGCGACTCACTTTTTGCTTTTAACTTAATAAAATTATTTTAATTGTTAGTAAAAGTTACTAATAATTAGTAAAATTTTACTAAGTCAGAAACAAAAAGTAAGTGACTAATTCAAATAAGTAAACATTTTTACTAATTCAGATTTAGAGAGTAAAGATTTTGAAAAAAATTTTTCTCAATATAAAAGGAAAAAGATCTATTGCTTTTTTCAGTCTTCGAAGCGTTATGACAGACTAAGAAAAATATGAAAAAGAATCATTTTTAAAAAAAAAGTATCCACAAAATTAAAAAAAAAGTATCAAAAATGTGGCATCTTTAAAATGAAGTAAAATTAGTTTATCGGATTTCTTAAATTCTAGAACTTGAAATCGGAAACTTATATAAAATATTTAGTATTTTAAAACAACAATTTTAATTAAAAATCTCCAAAAATTCAATTATTTCTAAAAATCTTAACTCGAACTCTTCCAAAATTCAATTATTTTTAAAATTTGTATAAAATTCTTTGCTAAATTAATAATTTCCATCCAATTATTCAAAAATTCAATTAAATAAAACATTTTTTAATTGAATAAAAATCTCTAAAATTTAATTACACTTTGAAACTGTTAATAATTTTCAGCAATTCTAATTTACAAAAATTTTAATTCAAAATCTCATGAAATTCAATTATTATTAAAAATTTTTATTCAATTCTTTAGAAAAAAAAATGAGTATAATGGAATTTAGTCCTAAAGTTATTCTATGGCTTTAAAGATATTTAACCAATAGAAATCAATGTGTTCGTGTTGATGGAATTTACTCGAGGATGATCACTGCTACATCTGGTGTTACTTAAGGATCGACCTTAGGTCCTCTTTTATTTCTTTTATATATTAATTATATCAATCATACTTTTAAATTTTGTCAATTTCTTCTCTTTGCAGATGACTCGAAACTTTATAAAATTATTAATTTTACACAAGGATTATTCTGCTTTTCAAACTGATATAGATTGTCTTCAAAATTGGTGTTCAAAAAACAAATTTTTTCTAAATATAAATAAGTGTTCAGTAATCAGATTTTCAAAAAAAAAAAATTATAACACATCATAATTATGCTATTGACAATTTTGTATTAAATCGTGTAACAAAAATTCGAGATTTGGGTGTCAAACTAAGTTTTGATTTAACTTTTACGGAGCACATATCTTTTACAGTAAATAAGGCCCTTCGATACTTGGGTTATATTATGAGAAATGCGTCAGAATTCAAGAGTTTAATATCTCTTAAGGTACTTTACTTCTCTTATGTTTTATCCATTCTCGAATTTGCATCTGTTGTTTGGTTTCCCTATTATTTCACAGTTTTCCTAAAAGTATCAAATTGAGACCAAAATTGCATCAAATCTTTGCAACGTTTTAATGCACATAAGTTATATCAAAAAGAGATCGTTTTGTGTATCATTTTTAGAAATGATACACGAAACGGTCTCACTTTTTGATGTAAAAAATTTAATCAATTTATATCAATCATGGCCGAATTGAATCGACTCAAAATTAAACGAATTTTTTTCAGATATTTTGGTAATAGTACAATTGCGGAGACCATTTCACAATTTAATTTGAATATGAAAATAACAGAAAATCAAAGACAATGTGCAATTCGATAATTAAAAAGTGACAGCTTATAAACATAACCTAAAATGCATGAGAAAAAATTTGTCGATAAAATCAATATAGCCGAGCTTTTTAGAAGGTAGATGGCAGCACTCATCTATTTTCTTTCTTTAAATTTTTTCTGAATCGTTTTTATAAAAAGCAAAACTGCCATCTACCTTCTAAAAAGCTCGGCTATATTGATTTTATCGACAAATTTTTTCTCATGCATTTTAGGTTATGTTTATAAGCTGTCACTTTTTATTTATCGAATTGCACATTGTCTTTGATTTTCTGTTATTTTCATTTTCAAATTAAATAGTGAAATGGTCTCCGCAATTGTACTATTACCAAAATATCTGAAAAAAATTCGTTTAATTTTGAGTCGATTCAATTCGGCCATGATTGATATAAATTGATTAAATTTTTTGCATCAAAAAATGAGACCGTTTCGTGTATCATTTCTAAAAATGATACACAAAACGATCTCTTTTTGATATAACTTATGTGCATCAAAACGTTGCAATAGAAAAAGAGACAACCAAGTTTACTGTGTTCATTCACATCATTAGGCTTGAAAGAGTTCAAAATCGTTTTTTACATTTCGCGGCTAGACTGCTCAGTATCAGCTTTGATTTTTTCTCACATAACTACGATGACCTGCGATCTAACTTAGGACTTCCTAAGGTTGAATCTAGATTTAGGTATAATGATTTGCTTTTTTTATTTAAAATTCTCAATGGTTTCATCAACTGTCCTGCGATACTTTCATTAATAAAATTTCGTGTTCCTTCAAGACCATCTAGGAATTATTCTATATTTCATGTCAATTTCCATCGTACTAATTATGGAAGAAATTCTATTATCAGTCGACTGTGTAGAGAGGGAAATCAATATAATGATTCCTTGAATTTCTTTGATACTAATTTAAATAGGTTTATTGCTACTTTGCGCACAACTATTTTTATGATGTAATACTGCGTCTCTTATTTCTTTAAACTTTGTAAAGGGTTTATCACACCTTAAAAAAAGTAATCTTCATTCTAGAGGATTCCTCTAAATGTAATGCATATTTTCCTCTTAATTTTGGTATCAAAAGTAATAATCTTAATTTAGAAGGATTTTCCTCTCGAAAAAATCCTCTTAAAGAAAGAATAATATTCTAATATTTTGTCAAGTTGAAAATAACCGTAATACACAGGTTTTGAATAAATTATTCGACAATAATGGTTATGTATTGATAATAAAGTACAGTTTTGACACATTGAATTAAATGTTGATATCAAAACCTCAACAAAAAAAATTCCTAGTGTTATTAATATCAAGAGAACCAATAATTTTTTTTAATTTAAATAATATAATAAATATTTAATAAGATTTAATTATTTACATTCAAAAAAGGTAAATTATAATAGATTCCTGGAATAAAGAATGAAATATTGGTTTTTAATTAAACATTTCTGAAAAAAATTTCTTGCTTTTTGCTGAGCATCAATACATTAGATTTAATTACAATAATAATAAAAAATGCTATTATAGCCAGTTGCAAATATCAAAGAGGTTCGACGCAAATATTTAAGAAAATTAGTAAGAAATGAAGATTCATCGAGAGTTTATATTTTCTGTATTTATACCTCCATTCAATATATCCTCTCTTGGAGTCACTTTTCCATTTTGGTCTTTCGATTTATAACACAACACTATTATGACAAAATACGAAAATTGACAGTTTCGAAAAACAAAAGAGTAAATGTCAAACAGGAAAAAAATGTAATCGATATCATGTATTTACTTTTCCTTTTTTCAAATATACTAAATTTAAACAGGAAAATCGTAATTGAAGAGGAAAATGCAAAAGTACTCCTTTTGTCATTGTTCCATTACAACAAAGAATAAAAATATTCTTCAGTGAAATGGAATATTCGTATTTTAAGAGAAAATATTCAAAGGATTTTAGAAGAGGAATTTTCCTCTAAATTTAAGATTACTTTTTTTTGGGTGCACCCGTTTGTAAATTTAAATAAATAAATAAATATTCAAATTTTTTTTTAAAATAATTATTTCTAATAACTTTAATCAAGATCTTGGGATTTCAATTATATAAACACTGAGAAAACAATCTATTTAAGTTTAAAAGAATCCTTTTATCATAAGCGGATTTTCCTTTCAATATTTATTTGAAAGGATTTCCTTTTAGGACAAAAGGAAAGTCTTTTAAAGTGTATCCTTTAATTATTAAATGAATTTAGTTTACTATTTAAAGGAAATATTTTTAAAGAAATAAAAATAAATAGTTTATTAATTTTTTATTTATTAGTATTGTTAATAATTAAAGAATTACTGTCATTTATTAATTTTAAATAAAATGAAATGAAATTATTTATATTTATTATTATTAATAAGTTAATAGTTTTTTACATAAAACTCGGAAAATTTTCATAATTTCTATTATTTTATATTAATTTTTTTATACCTTCTTTTCATAGTTTTGAGAGATCAATTATAAAATTAAATTTGAAAATTTTCAATTTAAAGTAAATAAAATTTATAAAGATAAAAAATGAAAAAATAGTAAAAATGTCCTTTTTCATTGGTTTAATTTTACAAATTACAAGTGAATTTTTCAAATTCAATTCACGGAAATTATTTTCACTTTCAATTTCGAAAAATTTTTGGATTAAAATTTTTGAACCCATGGAAATATTAAGGTTATATTTTACAAAATCATCGATGGTCATTAGTTTTAAAACATTGAAAGTAATACCATTTTCTGTAATAAAAACAGTAAAGGAATAAAAAATTTTATTTTTAAAAATAGTACTTTGATTGTTAAAAATTAAAACAAATTAAAATTAATGAAAGTAATTTATTGTAAATGCATAATTGTAATATAAATTAATACTAATAAAATATTTTTTATTAATTTATTTTTATTTTAAATTATTATTTTTTTATGTCATAAAAGGATTTCATTAGAAAAGCAAAAGAAATCTTTTATTCGTCAAACTCTTTTTGTTTTGTCAACAAACGACCAACATTTTTAAATTTAAAAGATTCCTTTTATAATAAAATTAATTCTTTTAACCATTAAAGGACTTGATTTAAAAGGAAAAAAGTTTAATGTTTAATAGATCATTTTTCTCAGTGAAGGATCAGTCCACTGACTTTCGTCTAATAGTGGTTGCGACCAAATTTTAAAAAAATCTAGTTTTAATATATGTGAAACTCGATGATTCCCTGAGTTCATTAACCATAATATTATGGTAAAAATTTTATTCCCTTTAAAAATATTAAATAACAAAAGTAGGAGGTTCACAATGTTATTTTGTAACCTTAAATGTTTCAATTTTTTTAAAAACGCTATTATTAAAAAACTATTAAAAATTAGATGTTGAAAATCACCAAAAACATAAATCACATTATTCTGCACAGAGGAACGAAAGAATTATTGCAATAATTTATTATTTTTGGATGATATACGATTTTAAAAAAAAATTTATTTCAATATTCTCAAGATTTTTATTTACTTATAACTTTTTTGTCGGTGCTCCGAAAAAATTGAGGTTTTGCACAAAGATTTTTTATAATATTCTTTACCTTCTATTAAAATCTTACGAAGGTGTTTTGCTTCGTTTTGGAGATATTAATTTTCAAAATTTTTTATTTAAAAAGGTTAATTAAAATACTTGAAGTTAACAGACCAATTTCAAATCGCTACATTTTAATATATTTTTATAAAAAATGTAGCTGAAGTATGAGACGTCTCAATTCGTCTCACAAAACGCTCGCAGCGCCACGCAAGCTGTTTTGCATAGGCGTCGCAAGTGGTGAATAGCCCAAATGATAGTAGATATATAATTCAATAAAATACATTAACAATAAAGTTATTTATACATTTTAACATAAAAAACATAACAAATCATTTAAAAAAAATAGTATATATATTAAAACTTTAATTTTTTTAATTAGTAAAGGTGTTATTTTTCAGATTATAAAGAATATATACATTAAAATTTCCAGTAAATTTAACCTTAATATAAATAATCTGTTTATTTCAATTATTAAATTTTAGGAAATTTATACTAAAAATAAACATTAAAGACAAAAAACTAATTATAAACAATTTTAAGAAATAAAAGTTAAAACAAATTTCTAGGAAATTAAATAGTTATTTAAGAAACCATTCTGGCGAAATTTTTTTTTGATAAAAATTAATATTTTATGCATTATCAATAACAATTCAGTTGCTTTGATCAAAAATTTTATTTTTCCCACTTATTTCTATATTAAATATGAACAAATTTCATCAAAGAAAGTTAAATTAAAGTTCTCGGATAATAAATAATTATCCAAAAAACCATATCGGCGCAACTATTTTTGAGTGAAAATTCAACATTAAGACATTGTTAATAACAATTCAGTTGCTTTGATCAAAAATTTTAATTTTCCTACCTACTTCTATATTAAATATGAACAAATTTCATCAATGAAAGTTAAATAAAAGTTCTCGGGTAATATTTAATTCTTAAAAAAACCATAGAGGCGCAACTATTTTTGAGTAAAAATTCAACTTTAAGACATTGTTTATAACAATTAAGTTGCTATGATCAAAAATTTTATTTTTCCCACTTATTTCTATATTAAATATGAACAAATTTCATCAAAGAAAGTTAAATAAAAGTTCTCGGATAATAAATAATTATCCAAAAAACCATAGCGGCGCAACTATTTTTGAGTGAAAATTCAACTTTAAGACATTGTTTATAACAATTAAGTTGCTACACTGAAAAAAAAATTTATTTGATTCAAACACTTCAAATTATTTGAAAAATATTTAATTGGTTCAAATACTTTTTATTTGAATTTGGTTAGTTAACTTCAAGTCTATTAATTAACCTTTTACATAAAATATTTTTAAAATTATTATCTCCAAAACGAAGCAAAACACCTGCGTAAGATTTTAATAGAAGGTCTTTGTGCAAAACCTCAAAAATAATAATAATAAATTTTTGTAATAATTCTTTCGTTCCTCTGTGCAGAATAATGTGATTTATGTTTTTGGTGATTTTCAACATCTAATTTTTAATAGTTTTTTAATAATAGCGTTTTTAAAAAAATTGAAAAATTTAAGGTTACAAAATCACATTGTGAACCTCCTACTTTTGATATTTAATATTTTTAAAGGGAATAAAATTTTTTACCATAATATTATGGTTAATAAACTCAGGGAATCATCGAGTTTCACATATATTAAAACTAGATTTTTTTAAAATTTGGTTGCAACCACTATTAGACGAAAGTCAGTGGACTAACCCTAAAACATTTTTCAATTCAAAATATTCTAAAATTCAATTATTTGCTGAATTTCGGTTAAATTAGAATTTAAAAAAAAACAGTTGGGTAAAGAGAAATTTAATAAAATAAAAATTTTGTCAAAAAAAAATTGACAAATTAAAAATTCTATTGAGTAAAAGTTCGTTTAAAAAGAAATTATGTTAAATGCTATTTTGAAAAATGAAAATTCGTGTAAAAAATAATTATATAAAGCTGTAGTTCACGCGGGCAATAATAAATCATCAACTTGGCGCGAGCTTTTAGGAACCAAAAAATTCGCTAAAATTTAAAATTCTTGAATTCTGTCATTTAATAAATTTTTTTTTTTTTGAAAAAAATAGTATTTAGTGGCTTTTGGCCAAAATTAGTATCAAAAAAAGTAGCCTTGTCGAAAAAAAAGTAAAAAAGTGTGTCTTTTTCCTCTTAAAAAGAGAGAAAAATTATATGAGTTAAAAAGAATAATCATCTCAATTAAAAAATTACAATAAAATTGTACAAAATTTTAAAAGAGAAAAATTTCCTCTCAAACGAAGAATTTCTTTTTTTTCACTTTGTCGAAGCGTAAAAAGAAATATTTTTTTTTTTTTTATTTATTTTATTTTACAAGACCTCCCGTGTGGGATTGGCGAAATTTTCGAGGTTTCGAGGTCGGTCGATTTGGGTAGGAGGGAAGGAGGGGGGGAAGGAAAGGGTGGAATTTCTACTTTTTACAGTGTTGAGAGAAAAACGAAACGCTGCACAAAGCGAGATACTGTGAGAGTGGGGAAATTCAACAAGATTTACAAAGACGAAAATTTATCGTCCATTTTTGTGACAAAGTGTGAAAAATAAAAAATATATATATATATATGTATAATATACAAGAAAAAGAAAAAAAAATATTTCAATTGCTTGGCGTGAAAAAGTAAAATTGTTGAAAAAAAAACTTAAGGTTAATTTAAGGTAGAGGATTCAAAAAGAGGGATTATTATTGCTGACCAAGGCCGAGCGCAAAAGGATGGTATTTTTTTTTTTTTTTTTGAGGAAAGCCGAATAATATATAATATATAAGTATTTGTTTTCGCAACTAACGACTAGTTTTATATAAAATACAAATATGTGATATATATAAGATAGTATATACGTACTACTAGACTACTTTGCCTCAATTTGCATCAATACCAGAATGACGGGCGAATTTTCTTTTGTTTTTTATTTTCAATTTATTTTCATTTATATTTCAATATAATTTTTAAGTTTAATTAATTTTTTTTTATATTTGCAATAAATGGAAATAGTGTTTTAATTTTAATAAATGTAATTATAAATAATAAAAACACAATTTAATAGAATTTAATAATATAATTGTTTTTTTTACAATTTGTTAGAACAATTTTATTATTTGCAAAACTAAATATTTAACTCTCTAGATTTAAATTAGTTGAAAATAACTAATTATACACAAAGAAAAAAGATTTTTTTTGATTCAAAGAAATCAATTTCTTTGATTAATTTTTCTTTTGATAAAAAGAAAATTTTTTTTGTTTAAAAAAAAATTATATTTGATTAAAAAAAAAATTATTTTCGTTTCAAAGAAATTTTTTATTTAATTCTAATAAATGTTTCTTTGACCATGTAACAATAATTAATCATTAGTTTGTGTTATTAAAAATTAGTTTATTTTTACTAATAATTTAAAAAAAATTACGTTTTATTAAAACTTAGTTACTTTTTACTAATAACTAGTTAGTTTTTTTTATTAATTATTAGTTTTTTTTTTAAATTAGTTACTTTTTTACTAATAATTAGTTATATTTCTTACTAACTTATGAAACAAAAAGTCAATCAAAATTTTATCAACAATTAGTTATTTTTCAACTAACTCATATTTACACTGAAAAAAAAATTTATTTGATTCAAATACCGGTGTATTTGGTTATTATCAAATAAATATTTACTTGAATCAAATATTTCTTATTTGAATCAAATAAATTTTATTTGCTTCAAATACTGAAATATTTGATTCAAATACTATATATTTGATTCAAATAAATATTTATTTGATAATAACCAAATACACCGATATTTGAATCAAATAAATTTTTTTTCCAGTGTAGAGAGTATTTGATATAGAAAAGTTAAAATTAATTTTATAATTCGTATAAAATAAAATTTCCTTTTCAGTATAATTCGTTACTTCAATGTAAAATTTTCATATTTTTGAATCATGTCTATATTTAAAACAATTTCTATAATTAGAATATAATTTCAATTTACTTTATACAAAAAAAAGAATAAATGATAAAGGAAATTTAAATATTTCTCGAATCGACTTGAATTTCAATAATCGAATTTTCATGGAAATTATCCATTTAGGATTTGAAAAGACTATAATAAAAAAAAAATTACTCTATAGAAAATTAGTATAGGGAGAAAAAAATTGCAATTGGAAATCAATAGACGCAAAAAAATTGCGCCTTGTCATTCGGGTATTGGGAGTAATATAAAAAAGAAAAGGATCTATAAAAGAGAGTGAGAGAAAAAGAGAGATAGAGAGAAAGTGATTGTAAAGAGAAAAAAGAGTGTGAAATATTCATACAGCGAGAGTGAGAGAGAGAGATGAGAGAACATGCAAAAGAGAATAAAAAAGGTTCTCTTCCAATTGTGTCCAGCAGAGCCAGCCAAGGGTCGGTGAGACGATCGTGAATGTGATTTTGTATTAAAAAAAAAAAAAAGACATGCTTCATAAGACGCATAATTCATCATCCATCAACATTCAAAAATTTACAAAATTTATAAAAATTTTATTGGAAAAAAGAACGTGCTTATGTTTAAAAAAAAACGTGCACTTGTAAAAAAAACATGCGAAAAAATGTTTAGACGTGTTGGCAACGCACCAGGATTGTAAAAGAGAGAAAGAGATATAGTAAGAGAAAAAAAAACGTTAAAAATAAAGAAGGTGCAACTGTTACCTTATGATTCGGTCAAGTCAAGCAAACCTCGGGGTCCACGAGATATCGACGCATTCCCAGAGAGCCAAAGCAACGTAAATGTAATACACACTGTGTTTTGGGTCAGATTCTGGGAGAAGGTCATTTCTATTTTTTGTTTTTGTTTTTTTTTAAGAGTGGAATTTTATCCCTTTTCCAGAAGATTATATTAGAAATTATAACAAAACTTATTTTTTTTTTTTTAATTAAAAATATTTTCAATTTTAAAAAGGAAAACTAAAAATCTGATCTGATTTATTTTATCTAAATCAAAAACTATCCATTGTCTATTTGTTCGAATTTTGAATATAATATGGTTCAAAATTTTAAAAAGCACGATTGTCCAAAAATTTAGACTTTGTGCTCCCTGCATGCTTCTGCCATCTGACGGCGGCAAGAGGTAACGAAACATAAAAATACTTCAAATAATATTACTATTATACTTTCAATATTCAGGTACAGAAGGACAATTAATACAATAGGGCGTCATAAACGGTTTATTATGACTAGACTTCCAGTCGCCTCTATTGTTGTTATCTTTCCTTATTTTTCTTTCGGAATATTTAATATTTTAATTTAATATTTTAATTTAATATTTTAACACAAATTAAATTTTCGACCACAAAAAAAATTTTTTGTACCATTGACAATTGTTATAAAAAATATTATATAAATATTATATATAAAAATTATATATAAAAAATAGTTCTTTAATGAATTTTCTTATTTTTCAAAACTTTTATAAAGAAAAAAAAATACATAGTACGGTCAATTTTGATCAGAAATTAATCAAATTTTTTTTACAATTAATATTAAATCTAAGTCGCTATTATGAAAAAAAAATTTTTTGCAGTTAATTTTATCATTTATATAAACAAATCTTTATAAACACTTACACATTTGGGCTGTTTGTGTGCAAATGAATTTGGTTTTTTTTTTTATAAATTTGCTTGGAATTATTGCGCTTAATTTTTCTTTTAATTAAACAATTGTTTTGCGATAAATTGTCTTATATTTTTAACAATTTATTTAAACAAATACACTGTCCGAAATTAATTGAATTTTTAATCTGCTCTGCTTTAACAAAAAATGTTCATTAGTAAATTTAGCAGCTTTTATTTAAACAATGCTTATCTACTTTTTTTTAGAAATAATTAATGTTTAATGTAATTAATTAATTATTAATATTAAAATTTCTGTCTGTAATATATTATAATAATAACTGCGATTTTGTGTTCCCTGCATGCTTCTGCCATCTGACGGCGGCAGGAAGTAACGAAACGTAAAGAAATACTTCAAGTAATATTTTTGTTTAATTTCAATATTCAGGTATAGAAGGACAATTAATACAATAGTGCCATAAATGGTTTATTATGACTAGACTTTCAGTCGACTCTATTGTTCTTTTGAATATTTAATATTTTAAAATACAAATTAATTTTTCGACAACAAAAAAATTTTTTTGTACCATTGACAATTGTTATAAAAACTATTATATAAATATTATATATAAATATTATATATAAATATTATATATAAATATTATATATAAATATTACATATAAATATTATATATAAAAATTATATATAAAAAACTGTTCTTCAATAAATTTTCTTATTTTTCAAAACAATTTTTATAAAAAATTTGATTAATTTCTAATTAGAAATGATTATGCAGAGTATTTGTTTAAAAAAATTGTTTAAAAAAGTAAGAAAATTTATCAGAGAACAACTTCTTAATAAAAAAAGTCACAAATATTGTAAAAAATTTATGAGATATTGGCCAAAGAAAATTGGGGCGCATGATTATGTTCTAAAAATCATTAGTCAGAATTAACATTTTATCGAATTTCAATTGTCATAATTAGTTTTAAGCCAAATTTTTATTTGTTCGAATTAGTATTTTGCATAATTTTCATCAAACCGATTTTCTATATTACAGATTTTTTATTTGTTTGAATTTTTATTTGCTCGAATTTTCATTTAAAATAATAGGCATTTATAGAATTTTTATTGGGTATAATTTTATTGTATAGAATTTTATTTCAGATGAAATTCTACCCAATAAAAAAAAACTAAATTTAACGGTTTAAAGAAGTTAACTTCATAAGACACAATGTTAATTTAATTGCAAATATTTTCAAAACTAGATGATGAATTGTGTAAAATTAATTCAACTTTAACATATTTTTTAAAAGCATAAAAAAATTTTTACTCTTTGTTATGGCACATTCCTTCTTAATATTTTTTTTTATACAAATTGTTCTCCCTGTATGCTTCTGCCATCTGGCGGCGGCAGGACGTAACGAAATATATAAAAATACTTCAAATAATATTACTATTATAATTTCAATATTCAGGTACCGAAGGACAATTTATACAATAGGGTGTCATAAACGGTTTATTATGACTAGACTTCCAGTCGCCTCTATTGTTGATATCTTTCCTTATTTTTCTTTCGAAATATTTAATATTTTAATTTAATATTTTAACACAAATTAAATTTTAGACCACAATTATGAACCAAATTCGAAAATTCTTGTTACCTCTAACTCAGAATAAAATTCTGAACAGATTAAAAGTCAATTAATTTCTGACCAAAAATTGCGGCAAATTGTATTTGTTTGTATAAAATATATAAATTCTTTACAAAATATAAAAAAAATTATTTCAAAACAATTAATTAATAAACAGTAAATTTACGCGCAAAAATCTAAAGCAAATTTACTAAAAAAAATAATTGAGTTAAAAAAATGTAATTAGTTAAATTATAGAACATCTAATTGAATAATTTTTTTAGACCATTGATTTGCGTTGTCAATAAATTAATAGTAAAAATTGATTTAAAAATGTTCTTCAAATATTTTTTAAAAATGAAAAATTTTTTTTTAAGAATATTTGAATATTTTATTTTTAATTTGAAAAAATAATAATAGATATTTTATTGAAAATCTTTTATTCAATTGATAATTCTTTAATTTATTTTCGAAAAAAGTTTTGTTTAAATAGTTGAGAATTTATGCTCCCTGCATGCTTCTGCCATCTGACGGCGGCAGAACGTAACGAAACGTAAACAAATATTCCAAGTAATATTACTATTATAATTTCAATATTCAGGTATAAAAGGACAACTAATACAATAGTGTGTCATAAATGGTTTATTATGACTCGACTTTCAGTCGACTCTATTGTTATCTCTCTTTATTTTTCTTTTGGAATATAGTATAATATTTATATTTAATATTTTCTTTTAATATTTTAATTTAATATTTTAACACAAATTAACTTTTATAATTTATTTTATAAAAATGATAAAATGAATTATAAAAAAATTAACATTAATAGTAAAAAATTCGATTAATTTCTAATTAGAAATAATCATATAGAGTATTTATTTATAAAAATTGTTTAAAAAAGTTAGAAAATTTATCAAAGAACAACTTCTTAATAAAAAAATAGTTCAATCGCAATAATCAAAAGTAAATTTATTTATAAAAATTTTAAATAAAAAGAAAACAAATTTTTTCGATTTTAAATTTTTCTACAAAGAGCCTTATACTGCTATTTGTTTATATAATTTGTTTGAAAGAATTTTTAAGTTTTTTTTACCACTTGCATACCCCTAGAAACTAAATGTATGCAATGTTAACCTCTCGACAGTCGATGGCCCATATATGTCCAAGTAAAGTCGTACCACTTTTTTTCTAATGTGGACATATATGAGACAAAATTCCTGAAATGTCCGAACAAAAAATTAAAAGTTCTCGAATTTAATCCATACTTTTCTAAAATGTTGTTATTGTTGGTGAAAGTCTAAAAATCAATTATTATTGAATTTAATAAAATAGTTTTTTAATTACAACGTTTTTAATTTTTGACTTTTGAAAAAAAAAATTTTTTTCAATGTACAATATTTATAAGTAGAATGCATGAAAGTTAACATATATATAATGATTTTTAAAGCTTTTTTGACGGGCTACACGCTGTTAATAAAAATTTTTTTTTTAAATAACATTTGACCTTGAAATTCAAGGTCAAAATGTTAATTTACGTTTATCTCAAGATCGGATTTTTTAAAATTATTTTTAACTATCTCAATGGAAAGCTTGACTAATTTCCTACAAAACATGTAATTTTCAGAGTGGGATCTTTTAAAGTTTTTGAGATATTAATTAATTAATTAATTAATGTTTATAACAAATGAAATATTTTACAAACGAATAAAGTTACCGTAATTCTGAAGTTAGTAATTGAAAGTTAACGTAATTCCGCATCCAACGAGCCCTATATGAAGTATTTTAGATAAGTAGATTGTTAATAAACAATTGCAATGTTAACTAATTGTTTATTAACAATCTACTTATCCAAAATACTTCATATAGGGCTCGTTGGATGCGGAATTAGCTTATCTTTCAATTGGTAAGTTCAGAGTTACCATAACTTTATTTGTTTGTAAAATATTTTATTTTTTACTAACAACAAGCATCCAAAAGCCCTATATGAAGTATTTTTGTTCAATTTTAGTTAAATAACAATAAAAAATAAAATATTTTACAAACAAATAAAGTTATGGTAATGCTGAACTTACCAATTGAAAGTTAAGGTAATTCCGCATCCAACGAGCCCTATATGAAGTATTTTGGATAAGTAGATTGTTAATAAACAATTGCAATGTTAACTAATTGTTTATTAACAATTCAGGAATTTTGCCTCATATATGTCCACATTAGAAAAAAAATACTAAACATAATTTGATTTGTGTGTCAATGGATATACTAAGGTTTTCGGGGTCGCTGAATCCAAATTTGAGGTCAGATTTAAAAAATTAAAATTGGCGGAAAAATTTAAAATTGATTTGTTCAAAATTTGTTTTTCGGGGTCGCTGAATCACAATTTGACCTGAAATTCAGATTCAGCAACCCAAAAAAAACCCCAAGTACCGAATTTTGAACGAATCAAATCAATTTTAAATTTTTCCGCCATATTGGGTACGTTATTTTGAATTTTTTAAATCTGACCTTAAATTTGGATTCAGCGACCCCAAAAACTTTTAATACGATGATAAATTTTTTTGGAAAATTTTTTTTTTACCGTTTTGGGCCCACAAACGATTTTTCTACTACACTGCGAAGGGTTTAAGTATAAAAAAATTTAAAAGCGAAATAGACAAAAAAGTTAAAAAAATTTTTTTTTTTTTACAATTTATATTAATATTAAAAATTTATAAATCAAAAATTAAAAAAATCGACTCTCACAAATCAGTTTAGAATTGAGTTGAGTTAGAAGAAACAGGAATTTTTGAATTTGGTTCATAAATGAGGTCTAAAAGTTAATTTGAACCAAATTTTAGCATTTTGTACCACTGTACTTTATTTTGTATCCTGAAAACATATAGGATGGTAAAAAAACAAAATTTTAATTTTTGACCATTTTAGAATTTGACGATAAAAAAGACTTAAAAAATTGTTAAAAAAATACATATATATTTAATAGAAGAGCACTGTAAAAACTGGCCGTCTTAAAAGTGCAAAAAACGTCATGTTTTAAGACGTTTTTCGCGTCTAAGACACCAAATGTGTCTTAAAACAAGACGTTTTTTGCACTTTTAAGAAGGCTAGATTTTGCAGTGAGTGCAATGATATTTTAACTCATATTTTTCTTTCTTTTTTTAAAAATTAAATATTTTTAAAAATCCACACGAGAGATTCTTAAGAATCATTGAAAAAGCGTTGAAAAAAATTGTCAATGAAAAATAGTAAAAATAGAAAGAAGATAAGGTCACAGTTGGGGTAAATGGGTCCAAAATCCCTATTTTTCACAAATTTCCTAAGTTTCTTCCTTTAAAAGTTAATATTTGTGGATTTATTTTTTTTAAAGTTGATATTTACATTCCCAGGATTAATTTTGTGCAACAGAAAAAAATTTAGATAAGCTTTAAGGGATTAGTACCACATTTCAGCGACCTTTCTTAAATATTTTTTTTTATTACAAAATTTATTTTTTTTGCTTCAAACATTTTATACCTAAAAAAAAGGGTTTTAAACTATTAAAAAAAAATTTTATTCCTTATTTATTATGGATTATCTTACTGTCATAGTCGCTTGAAAATACTCTCTAAATCTGAATCAGTCATATTTTACTTATTAGCAGTAAAAATCTACTAATTGCCATAGCGAGAATTGAGCAACTGACAATTAGTAGAAATTTACTGATTCAATTAGTAAAATATCAATTACTGATTGAATCAGTAATATAAATATATGGTGGCGGTCACAAAATCTACTGATTTAATAGTTAATTTTAAAGGTTATGTTATTTACTATTATTTATTATTATTTATTTATTATTTATTATATTTATTATTTAGTTATTTTCTATTGCTTGCATATTCACTAATTATATTAGTAAATTTCAAAAAATAACTGAAACTTCAGTTAAAATGAAAAGTACTGATTGAATTAGTAAAATTTCTACTGATTCAGATTTAGAGAGTACCCCGACTTGTGATTGGCAGACACAATATCTCCAATTCAGGTAATTGAAAAATAAAATTTTTGATATTTTCTTGAAAAGTAAGCTCGTCACTGTCGTCGGAAGTACAATCAACTATTTTCGATGAAAAAAAAAACAAAATGGCGGACTTTTTTCATTTTTGACCCAGGTTTTTCAACTTAAATTGTTTTAAAAAATCGTTAAATATTAATTTACAAAAACATGTCATTTTTCAAGAAAATACCCCCTTATACACTGAGAAAAATGTTTAGTCAGAGCAACCAAAATTTTGTTGGTATTTAATCAATCAAACTATTTGTTTGAGTCAACCAAAAAATTTGGTTGAGTTTTTTTTGTTGGCATACTGAAAATGTTTGGTTAGCTCAATCAAATTTTTTTTGTTAGGTCAACCAAAATGTTTGGTTGATCAAATCAAAAAATTTTTTTTTGTAAAATTAAAAATTTTATTCTACCTTATCTCTTTTCTTTTTATCTTTTTTATTTATTTCATTATTTATTTATTATCAATTTATATTTACCCAATTGAAATATTTGTGGACTTTGAAAAATCTCATCTCACTACAAGAATATGCAGTTTTTAAAAAATCGATTTTCTTCAAAAAAGATGTGATACTAACCCCTTAAACGCATGAAACTGACTGTCCCCATTTATCCCAAAATTTAGAAAATTTCATAAAATTTGGGGTAAATGGGGACAGCATAGTTTCTAAGAAAGGTTTAAGAAAAGAGTGTCCTTAAGTATATTACTGTATTAAGGGATGAAAAAACTTGAAAAAAATTTGTAGCAGATATATAACAGTTGAACCAATTAAAATTTTTTTTTTTTTGTTTCAGTATTTTGTCTTGCATTTGAAAAAAACCAGACTTAAAAATCATACAAAATTTTTTTTTTTTTATTCCTTATGACTCCCATAATAGAAATTCACTTGAATTTTTGATTTTTGTCAATTTGGTTAATAATAACAAATTGTCCCCATTTACCCCAAAAATTTGAAAACTCAGGGTAAATGGGGACAGCTTGTTATTAACCAAATTGACAAAAATTAAAAATTCAAGTGAATTTTTGTTATAGAAGTCATAAGGAATAAGAAAAAATTTTTGTATAATTTTTAAGTCTGTTTTCTTTGAAATGCGAGACAAAATACTAAAACACTTTGACTTTGATTTTCAAGTTTTTATGCATTGAGCGATAATGTTTTTTATCTTGCTGACAATTGTCAAGATAAAAGCTTGGCAATACTCAAAATCTCTTGCAGGTGTTCTAAGGTTAAAATATTGACGTTGAACTTAATTTTAAAACTGTAAATAAAGCTCCAACACCTCTTGTCCCCATTTACTCCAACTTACCCTAGATATTTAAATTTTAAAATAATAATTTTTTTTGAAGATTTTAATTTCTAAAATGGTCAAAAATTAAAATTTTATTTTTTCGACCATCTTGTATTCTAAAAAGTTCCAATCTTCAAAAATTGAAATATCAAAAATTTTCCCAAAATTCAAAATTTCACAAAAATTGAATTCGTTTTTCAATTCTAAATTGATTCAAAAATTTCGAAACCTTGATATAATTTTTAATAAGAAAAATATATATTATAATTTAAAAATTCTGGAAAAAGGATACTTTTAAATACACTCGGTAGTGGTGAAAGCATGATCAGAAGGTGAAAAAGAAAAGGAATAAATGTAACAAGGAAAAGATCCCAACTCCAACGTTTCGATCATTCCTTGCATTCTTCATATATAAAATATATATATGTAAAGCTCATCATTAACAAAGTGTAATATGATCATCAGCATTGTCAAAACAAAAACAAAAAAAAATACAATAAACACAAAAGAAAAATTTTTTCTGCAAAAAAAGTGACAGCATTCCATCGACAAAGTTTGCACTAGTCCGTAAATATATATATATGAATATATGTGACGTGTTTACATTCGCGAGAGCCCAAGTACCTTCTATATAGCTATATATTGCTGATAAAAAAAAAAGACAGTGTACTCTAAAATAAATTATATGATATCATTTTGCTATTGCTGAAGCTGGCAATTGTTATTAAATAGGAAAACAGGGTGACATACAGCGACGAAAAAAAAAAAAAATAAAAATTTCTTGCTAGATCATGACCATAGCACTGCTAAGTTATGTGTTTATGTATATATGTTATTGTGCGTAAATATATATTATATAAAAGCAAGTTTGCCGATGGAACGATCTCCTCAGATCGTTAAAAAAAAAAAAAATTTTTTTTCCCTCAAATGTTGGAGAGGATCTACAAAAGAGGATAATTTTGATTTATTTTTCTATATCAACCGATTTGAAAGAGGAAAATGAAGATGTTTTTTTTTTGGAATACAAAAAAAAAGATTTTTTTGACTTTTTTTTGGAAATTTTTAGGAGAAAATGGTTTGGCGATCAACTAGTTACCTTTTACCTGAAGCTTGGCCGTGTACCTGACCTCGGCGGCGGGGTTCGCGGCGACGCATGTATAATCACCGGAGTGCTCGGCCGCAAGATTGGAAATACTGAGAAGACTCGAATAAGGATCCAATTGGGAAATATTAGCGACTGAGGCCAATTTTGGTGGTAGGGGAAAGGGACTTTGGCCATCTTTTAGCCAGGAAATAGTTAAGGGAGGATCACCCGCCGCGACCCCGCACACCGTCCGCGTCCGCATCCCCTCGGAAAGTCCCTCTTGGAAGGTAAATGGCTCAATTATAGGGGGTACTGGAAAAGGTCAAGAGAGAAGAGAGAACCATACGTGAGAGCGAGAAAAAGATATGGCACCAAAACGTATAAGAACCAGGTTTATATATAAATATATATGTTATATACAAATATATATATATATATATATATATATATATATATATATATATAAATATACACTGAGAAAAAAATACTCTATTGAATCAACAGCATGTTTGCTATAACAATTATTGATTCAAAAGCATATACTATAGAATCTATAAAATATTTTATAAAATTTTATAACATATGCTTTTGAATTAATAATTTTTATAACTTTGGCAGAAATGCTGTTGATTTAATAGCATATTTTTCTCAGTTTATAAATAAATATACATAAATATATACCTATATTTATGTATAAAATATATATATATATATATATATATATATATATATATATGTATAATGTAACACATTAGTAACAGTAGTAGTAATAGTAATAGTAATAGTAATAGTTATATAGTATAGTAGTAGCGGTAGTAGTACGTTCATGTATATATAATATATGTATACAATAATGTGGATGTAAATATATATATATGTACATTAGAGGCATTAACGTAGCAATGTAGAGGAGAGAGAGTTTGGCCCCACCTCGAACAAAAGCCCTGCCGCCCTTTAATAAATAAATTTATCATTCATTCCTTATTTAATTTCAATCACTCAAAGTCAAGCGATCTTGATACTTCAATACGTTCCTGCTGTCCTGCATTTTCAATTTTGTTAATTAGTTATATATTTTTATTGCGATATAATACCGTTAGTAGTGTTTAACAACTCTTTTCAATTTTTTCGCGTTGAGAACCATTGACATGACGTCATGGCTCGTTACTTCCACTCAGAGACGCCAAACGCTACTGCGCTTCTGCTGCGCTTTCTGTAGTAAAAAAACGCGCAGATTTTTAAATATAATAAAATTTTATAAAAACAATTGTAACTCTTAGATTTAATGCTTTTACGATTACTTATAAAGCCTTTCTAATAAAAAAATAATTGTATTAAACTACTTTTAGATAATATTTGTTAGAATTTAACTTTTAAATTTAAATAATTTTATTAACTAATTAATTATTATACGGAACACTTTTTAAAGAAGAATCAGACAAAAAAATTGAAACAAAATTTTAGTTCACCTGTGTATTTTTGTATTCTTAAAGAAAAAGATAATTTAAATTTTAAAAAAGCTTCAGTAAAATTTTAAATATTTTAAAATCATTTTATTCAGATTTTTTGTCTGTTTCTTCCTTAAATATAGTTACCAAATTTTTCTGGTGTAAATATTTTCTTGTCTAGAAAATTGAAAGAAAAATTTTGAGGAATAAAATTAACATCATTTTTCTCTTGATTATTTAAAAAAAAAAACTATCTATTGTTAAATTTTGATTAACTTTTTGTGTTTGGCACAATGGTAGAAGAGTATAATTATTCTATAAAAATATTTTTTATTTATTAGTATTCTTATTCTGTAGAATTTTAAGTAATTCTAATTGTAAGAGTTACAATTTTTTTACTGTTCTTATAATTTTTTATTATATTTAAGGAGTTTAAATAAACAACATCATTTACTAATATTTAAAATTTTTCGCAAAAACGTACCGACGGTTGACGAAGATAACCAAACAAAATATTCACGAACTGAATTCAGTGAAAATTAAATATGGCGTTCATTGAATTATTATTCGAATATATTGAAGGACAGCACAAACGTTTTGGGCTCATGAGCTAAAAAGATCAAGATGGTTATATCATGCATGAAATTGAGCCACGTTATAATTGTCCTATAAATATTATGTTCATATATATATAGAAAAATATTTACATATTTTACAAATTTACAAATATTTAAATTTGTATTCAGAAAAATTGTCAAATTATGTTCATACACATTATATCGTGACTGACTCGCTTATAGAAATTGCATATATACAAAAAAAAGGCCAGCGTTACATGGAAGTGAAAAATTTTATTTTTTCTCAAAAATCAAAATCAAAAAGCAAAATTAAATTTTTATTCACCCGAAATGAAAAATATTCCACGCGAACTATAAAAAAATAAAAAAAAAAACAGAAACAAA
Source organism: Leptopilina boulardi (assembly GCF_019393585.1). Taxonomy (NCBI): domain Eukaryota; kingdom Metazoa; phylum Arthropoda; class Insecta; order Hymenoptera; family Figitidae; genus Leptopilina; species Leptopilina boulardi. Next base: position 119,086 of record NW_026137987.1, read on the forward strand.
TATAAGTAAAATAATAAAATAATTCATGAAAAATTTTGCAATCGTTAAATAAATAAAACAAAAGTGTAAAATAGAACAGAAATGAAAAATATATGAAAAAAAACAAAATTTCATTTCAAATGAAAAAATTGCATTCCGTATAGTAGAGATATAATATGAAAAATAAATGAAAAATACAAAATCCGGTTTTTTATATATATAAAAAAATGCATTATTGTTTTTTTTTCGTTTTTTTATCGGGAACGAAAGAACTATATCGAATCGTAAAAAACATCCATGCATTCAACTAAACAATCGAATAGAGAAAAATTCTTATAAAGATAAAGACATCCAATAGATTCGGTTTTTTTTTTCATTTTTAAAAAAATGAATATTAACAAAAAATTTAAATGTCGGTGTAATTTATGACGAAAGATGCAGACTTATGTACACATTATATGTCTAAAAGATCTAGAAGCATATCAGGCTTAAAAATTGCTTTCCCAATATAAAAATTCACAAATAACCAAGTATCAGGCAAACTAAATGAATCAGAACATGCAAATAGGGATTGTAATCATTTTCTTCCATATAACGCTTTAAAAGCCTTAAGGCAACTTTCGAGTACGAGAAAAAAAAATCATTTTTCATGTTTTAATTAATAAATTATATTTATTAATTAATATTTAAGTTTACTTAATCTTTGGTAAAATGTAAAAAAAATCACCTTCGGGAAGAATCGAACCCTTGTAATGATAGTTAGAAATCGGCCGGTAAATATTTGTACTAAATATTATTGCGCGTCGATAAACAAGTTACCGACCGCGGAGCACAAAGACGTAGTACCCGATTTCGCCGCGCGGGCCGCATCGCCAAAGCTCACTCGTGTGCGCCCAGCCTACCGATCGGCTATATAAGCTGCGCTCTCGCTGAGGACCGTCATTCTCGTGCTACACGGAGTCCGGGAGGGTCTTACCCACCTTACTAGGAGTTTTACTCTCGTTCGTCGGGTTTTACCCGTCGAACATCATATCGGTTTTATGTGTAAATAGTGTATAGTAACGAATTGTAAAGTAATGTATCGCGATGTAAAGTAACGTACCTAATGTATAGTAAAGAATTGTAAAGTAACGTAACAAATGTATAGTAAAGAAATATTGTATTCCCGCAGTTTAAAGTAAATTTTTCGTTTTATTACCGTTTGTAGATATACTTAGAGTTTTACTCTTCGTATAATTGGAACACGAGTTTTACTCGTAGTTCACCAGAATATCGCGAATTTTTAGGCAGTATTGCAATTGATTTCACGGCTCATCGCTGCGAGTTGAAGCCGATTTCGTTAATGCGCGGCTCAAATAAGCGACGTTACCAGATTGATGCCGAATCTCGATTCCGCGACTCAACGTATCGCGATAGAGACGCCGACAATCGTTGTGTGAAACCGACTTCCGCGATTTATCTGTACGTCTGTATATTTTTCACCTGTAAATACCGTTGTAAATAAATAATTTGTTTCAGTTTGTAATTAACCCGTAATTATCCTGTTATTATTTTTTTGTTGGAATCAAAACGAACCCTGGCTCGACGAGCTAAATATTGATTCTTACAATTACAAACGTTACACCATCGATGAAAATTTCAAACATGTCGAGCACTTTACCGCTAAACCACAAACAAAGTTGTAAATTTTTTTTCACCTTTTATTCAATTTTTGCTTTAAATCAACGATTATAAAGAATTTCTTTTGAAAAATCTTTAGAAAAATGATTTTTTCTCTCATCTAAACTCGAAAATTCTCTTAATATTGTAATATATATATATATATATATAATATATATATGAATAATAAATATTAAGTATAAGAGATAATTATGCGGTTTTAAAAAAAGGCGTTCTCATATATATATATATATATTGGGGAATGCGCATATTCACATGGCGAACAATATTTTGGGCGGCTAGGGGTGTCGGGCTTTAATTTTTTTTTTGGGGCCTAAAGAAGGATTACCATGAACCACAAGCCGCTGCGTGTGCGATACCTCTGCGGCCATATTACGTGCGACACACGAGTAGTTGCCATTATGATCTGGAGATAAACTTTCAATCATCAGTATGCTACTGAATTGTTCCATATTGGTGATGGTAACACGTTCCGATGGTCCCATTGAGCGGCCATCTTTAAGCCACGATATCGATAATGGAAGATCGCCCCTTGTCACTGAGCATGTTAATGTTGTTCTTTCACCAAGATGAAGATCACGATCTGCCGTGAATGGGCTAATTTTAGGAGGAACTGAAATTTAAGAATAAGAACAGCATTGTGAGCACATTATGAGCATAATGTCCAATTCTGGCTACGTCTCTGATGGCATGATTATTTTTTTTTTTTTGGATTTCACAATTCTTGATAAGATGATTGCTTTTTATTCTGAAAAATGAAAAATTCTTCCGACTCTTCGATTTCTTTCTTTTTTTTGCTCAGCGATGGAAATGAAACTGGACACCGATCTGGATAATCTGAAAATAATTTCACTAAAAATAATGGGGATAAAAAAAGAGAATCTTACCGATTACTGCAACTTCGCCGGTTCTTCGAGCGCTGTGTCCTTGTTTGTTGCGTGCCCAACATGTATATGAACCGGTGTCAAATTCTTTTTGAACACTGTTGATCATTAGTGTGCCATCGGGTAGGACCTTGTGACGTAGATCATCGGGTAATTCACGACCAGCACGCTCCCATTTTATCTCTTCGATTGGATAGCCGGCGACTGGACATTTAAGACGAAGAGTTTCTCCTGCTACGGCTGTTACTTTTGGAATGAGACGAATGTATGGGAGACCTGTATGGAAAAAAAAATTTACAAACAATAATAGAAAGTTGTGTATTTTTTGAAAATTACTTGAGCAGAAAATTTTAAAGGGAAAAATTGTAAATTAGAAGTCTTAAAAAAAAAATAATTTCTAAAAACAAAACATTAAATAAAAATCAATAATTAAATATTTGAATTCTTAAGTATGGGAATATATCCATTAGTGGACTACCTTTTTATTTACTCAAATAATTTTTTTCAGTGAAGGAAATTTAAAAACTATAATACACAGTTGGATAGGTATTGTCCTTAGCTATAAGTTATATATATTGAGATTTTTTTCAGCTTCAAGGAATAATTTTGAGATCAATTTTCTGATGATGTTTTTTTGACAAAAAAAAATTTGTATCCCTGAGTAAACCACCTGCTGAAATCGCTTTAAAATGATTAAAAATCAAATAAATATTGAATGATTTCAATGCTTGTGGAATATTTATTTATTATAAACACTTGGAACATTCAAACAAACAAAAATATTAGTGCATTTCAATTAATTTCAGTGTTACAAATAAAAACATATTTTTCTATTTAATTTACGCTTGGGGCATTGTAAACAACGAATCAAAATCAATTTCAATTGCCTTTTTTTCTTCGACAGATTTCTTTTTTAACGCTTTTAATGACATTTTAAAAATTTGTAAACGCTAAAATGTCAAATTTACCACAGTGATGTGAGTTTAGTATCATTTTTGGATACAAAACAATCGACGATTTATATACGGTCCGCACTCATGGATACAAAAGGTGGTTAAAAATAAATATGTAAATAATAAAAAAAATTAAACTGACTTTGAAAAAGTAAAAATTAAATATTTTTTTGGGTATAGTTCCGATTAGTCCAAACCTCCAATCTTTTTGAAACTATGTATATCCACGTATTTTTTTGCGCTGATTACGAAAATCATAGTGAAAATTGACGTAAATGTGATTATCATGGTAAAAACCATAAAAAACACCATAAAATTATGATTTTTTGCAATTAACTCGTAAAAAACGCAAAATTTCGAAAAATGTTTTAGACAAAAGTTGTAGGTCTCAAAAAAACACACATTTTATGATTTATACATTTTTTAATAGACAAAATTATTTTTCTAGAAAAATAAAAAAAACATCAAAAATAATGGAGAAACAGTGCACATCATAACTAGAGAGAAAATTGGATCCCACCCGACTTCGTCTGCAGAATACTTTCGACCATAACTTACCCCTCTCGCCAAGATGTCTTTAAAATACATGCGAGTAAAGCTATTCGCAAAAAAAAATGCAATGCGGCCGTAGGTCGCGTAACTGTAGTTTTTTGAACTTTTCTCAAAAACCAGGGACTGTCACGGAACAATTGTATCGTACCTGGTTTGGTCCTACACGGAAAGAAATGCTATTGAAATTTCAGCCATAAACTTATGGTTGAGATTTCTGGTTGAATTGGTTATACAGTTTGTCAAATTGGCAGGTAAGTTAGGTTATATTAGCCATGTGAAGTCTGATTCAGATATCTTGCTCTTTGGAAGTACTATTCGTTTGGTTGGATTACCCAAACTGTATGGCAGTAACAGTGCCATGTTAATTCAGTTATACGATATGACAGAAACAGCAAGAATTATGGCAGTAATTACGAAAAATTTCTTTTAGTGTAGGTACTATACGATTATCAACTTAAGAATCGTATCGTGTCCGGATACGATACTAATAGTAACATGAGAATCGTATTGTATTAGGGTACGATACAAAAAATTACTTGAGAACAGGGACTGACACGGAAACGAAACAAAACGCCAAATGAATTTAGTTTCGTATGGTGTTCAATCACAAACACATTTAATAATTAATAATGTTTTCGTGTCCTGACCGGACACATTTAAAATAATTAAATGTTTTCGTGTTCTGACCGGATACTTTTGAAATAATTAAATGTTTTCGTGTCCTGACCGGACACTTTTGAAAAAATTAAATGTTTTCGTGTCTGGACACGCCACTTTAAATTTTTTTTAATGTTTTCATGTCCTGACCGGACACTTTTGAAATAATTAAATGTTTTCGTGTCCTGACCGAACACTTTTGAAAAAATTAAATGTTTTCGTGTACTGACCGGACACTTTTGAAAAAATTAAATGTTTTCGTGTTTGGACACAACACTTTTAAAACTTTTAAATGTTTTCGTTTTCGGATACGACCTACTTTCTCATTGAAAAATGTTCTCATAAATAAAACTTGTTAGGCGATTGATTTTAAAGGATTAATAGTCATTAATGTTATTAATGCGAAGCAAATTTTTTTCAATGCATTAATCGTTACCACAGTAATCGTTACCACAATAATCGTTACCACAATAATCGTTACCACAGTGATCGTTACCACAGTAATTTATAATATATTAAAGAAGAATTTAATAACTAATTTTGGAAATTTATGGGGTAATTTATGGAAATTTATGGAAATTTATACGGTAATTTATGAGGTAATTTAAAAATATTAGTACAAACAAAATTTAAGATTTAAAATTTTTTGCAGGAAATTTATGAAATTTATGCGGTAATTTATGAAATTTTTAAGGTAATTTATAATATATTAAAGAAAAATTTAATAACTAATTTTGGAAATTTATGGGGTAATTTATGGAAATTTATGGAAATTTATACGGTAATTTATGAAATTTGTGAGGTAATTTAAAAATATTAATACAAACAAAATTTAAGATTTAAAAATTATTGCAGGAAATTTATAAAATTTATGCGGTAATTTATGAAATTTTTAAGGTAATTTATGAAAATTTAATGGACATATATGTTGTAATGTTGTGAATTATTTTAAAAAAAATTTAAAGTAACTTTTAAACATAACATTCAATGAAAGACGGCTAACAGGCTTGCTCACGATTCTGAGGCTGAGCCATGACGCACAATTAATGATTTTTTAAAGAAATTATGTCTTGCGTCCAAATACGAAACATTATTCCATGAGAAAATGTGTCGTGTCCTGACACAAAAACATTTTTTTATTTCAAAAGTGTCAGGTATAAACACGAAACGATAGTCGATGAGAAAATGTGTCGTGTTCTGACACAATACATTATTCGACAAGAAAATGTGTCGTGTCCTGACACGAAAACATTTCTTTATTTCAAAGATGTCGGGTCCAAACACAAAACAATATTCGTTAAGAAAATGTGTCGTGTCCTGACACGAAAAGATTTATTTATTTCAAAAGTTTCGGGTCCGGACACGAAACATTATTCGACGAGAAAATGTGTCGTGTCCTAACACGATACGATAATCAATGTAGAAATGTGTCGTGTCAGGACACAACACATTAGTCCATGTGTAAATGTGTCGTGTCTGGACACAACACATTAATCAATGTGTAAATGTGTCGTCTCAGGACACAACACATTAGTCAATGTGTAAATGTGTTGTGTACAGAACAGAAACGGAAACGACACGAATGATTCGGGCAGGTCCCTGCTTGAGAATCGTATCTTATCCCGGCACGATACGAATAAAGACTTTCGAATCGTATTATATCCTGGCACGATACAAAAAATGACTTAAGAATCGTATTGTATTCGGGCACGATACGAATAAAGACTTTAGAATCGTACCTTGCTTATAAACAATTTTATTATTTTCAGCCAAAAGTTCTGAACGTTCAAATGAACAAAATATTTTTTTCAATCTATAAATTATTAAAACTTATGATGGAAATATTAAATTTTAGAAACATATTTAGAAAATATTATAATATAATATACTATTTCGTGAAACGATACGATTTTAATATTACAAATTATATCGTGCCTGGGCACGACACTTTTCACCTATGTACTAATCGTATCGTGCCTGGGCACGACACTTTTCACCTATTTACTAATCGTATCGTGCCCAGGTACGATACGTTTCTTTCATTACAATTCGTATCGTGCCTGGGCACGACACTTTTCACCTATTAACTAATCATTTCGTGTCTGGGCACGACACTGTTCATCTCTTTACTAATCGTATCGTGTAGGGACACGCTACGTTCCATCTATTACACAGACCAACAAAATTAGAACATTTTTTTGGTGCGGCAAATGTCAAAGCTGTTTCTGATAGGTTTTTTCATGCTGAATACGAATCCGTAAACAAAAAGTTTCTGTTAGCTCTAGTTTTTGAGAAAAACGGGTTTAAAATTAATGTCAATAAATGGCGTTTTTGGAAAACTTTAAGTACATCTAGCACTGAAACAAAAAGTCGTAGAACCTTTCACTTGGGCTTAAATTGAAGTTTAATGTTTCAACTATAATCCCCAAAAATCACCTTTCTTTCACCATGAACTCAAAGTCATCTGTAATCCATTTTTAAGTTGTAAAAATTAATTTTGGAATAATTGGAGTGCATACACCTCCGGCGATGAAATTAAAGGTCTTATAACCTTCTTGTGGACTTAATTTAAAGTTTGAACTCTAGACTACAATCACTGAAAATTCATTTTCAGCACCTTAATCTCAAAGTCATTAGTGATAATATGTTTTCTTTTAGCAAAGGAATCTATTTTAACAATGGTTACCAATAATTTTTAAGTTATTGTTGCATTAATTTAATTTTTAGAGATTGTAGTCTAAATTTTAAACTTTAGTATAAGCCCAAATAAAAGATTCTATGGCCTTTTGTTTCATTGCTACATGTACACGCTCAAACTTTTCCAAAATTAATTTTTGCGACTCAAAAATGTTATACAAATGACTTTGAGGTCATGGTGCCAGAAATGTGCTTTTTTTCGTTTACGGATTCGTGTTCAGCATGAAAAAACCTATCAGAAACAGTATTGACATTTGCCGCACCAAAATCAGTGTTAACCTGTGTTACTAATCGTATAGTGTCTTGAACCCGACTAGATACGATCATCATGTATAGTTTCGTGTAGGTGACAGACCCTGTCAAAAAACGAATGAGTTCAGGTGAAAAATGTATAAATCATAAAATGTGTGTTTTTTTGAGACCTACAACTTTTGTCTAAAACATTTTTCGAAATTTTGCGTTTTTTACTAGTTAATTGCAAAAAATCACAATTTTATGGTGTTTTTTTATTGTTTTTACCATGATATTCACATTTGCGCCTATTTTCACTATGATTTTCGTAATCAGCGCACAAAAATACATGGATATACATAGTTTCAAAAAGATTGGAGGTTTAGGCTAATTGGAACTATTTTTAATCTCGGAAAAGATGGTCACAAAATTTTCACAACATTTTTTTCGTGCGGCTGGTATTAAACACAAAAATACGTTGATTTAAAATGTTTTTACGGTGTTTTACCTTGCCGTGCAAGGTTGGCAATATTGCGCGGCAAGCTTGCCGCAAGGTTGCTGTGAACTTACGTGCTATCTGGGCAGCGATCCCAAAAATGTAAAGAAAATATGACCTTCACACTATATAGGCCAGAAAATTTTTTTATTTTGTATCTGTTTATATAATTAATTGTCTCTATTTGGCTTCCCTTCTGTTCGTAATGTTACATGTTAAATGTCCTAAATAAACTATCGTATTGAAATTAAAATTTCATTTTTTTTTTGACATCGCACAACAGAAATTTATTTTATTGCAATATCTATTTTTTATTATTATTATTATTTAACCTGAAGCTCTCAATGTGTAATCAAAAGTTCTCGTATATAAATAAAAATAAAAACTGACTGCAAATATCAAATGTTATTTTTTCACTGTTTTTGAAAGATTTTGACTTTTATTAAATAAATGATCAAATAAATTCATTCATTTGCAAATATAAAAAAAAAAGTTGAACGGCTGTCTATTTACCAACCAGGTTTTTTTTTTTTGTTTCACGACTATATAAATTAATAATTGTTTTTTAGAGTAGAAAATAGAGACAGATTGAAAAGTGAGACTGCGAAAGTCATGAAAGTTTAAATGGATGGAAAAAATGAAAAAGTTTTATAACGATATTGTATATGTATATAGAAAAAGCAGGCGCCTTGTGTATTTGGCTTAAAAAAAAGTGCTAACAGTACAAAAAGCAAAGTTAATGGGTTATATTCTTTAAGCAGGAAAAAATTGATGGAAAAATTTAAAATCAATTCAAGTAAAGGAAGGTATAAAACAATATTGAAATACTATTCAGTGAAAATTTAAATTTTATGTTTAAAGTATAGAAAATTAAATTCTATTTTTTTTGGGGGGGGGAGGTGAATTTTTAAATCAAACTTTTTTTTTTTTTTTTTGATAAAGAAAACTATTTTCTGAATTATTTTTCTTCAATCTTTATAATGGAAATTGATGATTGAATAAATATTTACCATAGACATTGAGGCGTGCAGAATGAGTCACTTTGCCCGCTCGATTTTCAGCTGTACATGAATATTCACCACCATCTTCGACCATAACGTGACTGATATTGACATGGGAAATGACATCACCATGAACAGTGACGTACTGACCTATCACAAATCTGTAAACAAACAAAATTTATGTTCCTATTAAAATTAAATTGTCAATATTATATAATTAATCATTTAAGGACATGCAATGAAATAAATTATTATTAGGTATTATTATATGAGGTATTCCATGACAAATCGGAGACCATTTGGCTTTTGCACCTCAGATCTTTTTGAAAATTTTTTCCTTTTAGTACTCATGAAGACTAGCTTTCACGATTTTTTTCAAATTTTTTCAGCAAGCCCTTTAGGAGATATCAATTTTTGAAATATTAAGTCACTTTTTTTTGAAATGCTTGTAATTTTGCTAAAAATTGACCAAATTCGATCAGTCTTATATCAAAATTTTTGTTTTTAAACGTACTTTCCAAAAAAAAATATTGAAAGTTATTTTCGAAAACAATTTCTATTAGATTTTTGAGATTTAAGACTAAAAATTCGATTTTTTTCAAAATTTTTTTACAAAAACTGCTCTAAATTTGACAAATTTTGAGCCTAATCCGATAATGGGAAAACGATGGGAACTATTTTTTTCGAATTTTCAAATTTTACGTTTTTAATTATCTGTATGGAAATCAAAGAATAATCATTTTCTCTCATTCAAACCCAACGATTATTGTTAGTTTTATAAAATAAAATAGTTTAGAAAATAAATAATAAAGTAATTATTTAATTATTTATCTAAAATTTTGTTTTATTTGTAGAAGTTATTAAGCAATTTAAAATGAATGATTTTCAAAGTAATTCCACATAACTCGATAATTAATAAATATGAATGAAATCTTTAATCACAAATAAGAGTTAAAAAATAAATTTGCAGACTAGGAAGATCAAAACCTGAAAAAAACGGTAGATTCCTGTTTGAAAACAGAAATTATTTTCAAAATGGCGCAGTAATAGCGTGCACAGAAGAATACGAAAACGCGACTTGCGCACTGTTACTCCTGATTAATATTCACCATGGGAACAAGTGCGAAAATATCGCAATCAAATTTAACCTAAAAACATATTTTATTAGTCTTTATAGCGTGTCATGTAAAAACATAGTGAATATTAATCAGGAGTAACAGTGCGCAAGTCACGTTTTCGTATTCTTCTGTGCACGCTATTACTCCGCCATTTTGAAAATAATTTCTGTTTTAAAACAGGAATCTATTTGAAAATTCGAAAAAAATAGTTCCCATCGTTTTCCCATTCCCTCACAACAAAAGGATATCCTGAGGATATCCTAAATTAATGTAGGATATCCTGAAAACGTCCATAGGATATCCTCAGAACATCCAAATATAGTGATATCGTGGGGATATTCTTAGGATAAACTTGGTATATCGTTAAAATATTTCAGAAATATTGCTAAGATCTCCCTAGGATATTATTATGATTCAAATTTTGACTATTTAAGATAGCGATTTTTTGATACAAATAGTTAGCGCTTGAGTTGGTTTCAAGAGATTTTTTAAAGAAAAAGTAGAAAAAAGAATTCATGTAGAAAAAGTAAATCATTTTAGATATCTTGGAAATACATTATAAATACATCCAAAAAATATGTTTTCCATTTTTATTTAATTAATTTGTATGTTAGGGTCGTTTTATGGATACCTTAGGGACATTTTTAGAACGACTCAAGGATATTCTAACCCTTAAGATAATATAGGATATCCTTAGGACGTCCTCAGGACATCCCTAAGATATCCTAACCGCCGCTACTTTGGATATCCTTAAAGTATCCTTAGGATATCCCTGGGGTATCCCTAGGATATCCAAGGGATGTTTTCGGAATATCCTAGGATATCTGGTGCTGTGAGGGTTATCGGACTAGGCTCAAAATTCGTCAAATTTAGAGCAGTTTTTGTAAAAAAATTTTGAAAAAAATCGATCCTAACACACAGGTTCAAAAATGAATTTTTAGTATTAAATCTCAAAAATCTAATAGAAATTGTTTTCGAAAATAACTTTCAATATTTTTTTTTTTTTGGAAAGTACGTTTAAAAACAAAAATTTTGATATAAGATTGATCCAATTTGGTCAATTTTTAGCGAAATTACAAGCATTTCAAAAAAAAGTGACGTTATTTTTCAAAAATTGATATCTCCTAAAAGGCTTGATGAAAAAATTTGAAAAAAAATCGTGAAAACTAGTCTTCATGAGTACTAAAAGGAAAAAAATTTTCAAAAAGATCTGAGGTGCAAAAGCCAAATGGTCTCCGATTTGGCATGGAATACCTCATATATAAGGGACGTTCTTTATCAACCGGACCACCCCATCTCTCCATAATTGGTTTAATTTAAAAAATTTTTATCATATTGGAAAAATTATCTTGGAAAGTCTACTTTATAATCCCGGTGGGCGCTTTTTGAAATTCAAAATGGCGACTTAAATATGGCGCTTAAACGACATAAAAAACACAAAAAATCCACTAATATGATCTATATTATTGTTTAAAACTTCACATATGACGATAAAAATAACCACAACATAGTTTACTTACAAACTGATTACGTATCTCTATTCAAAATTCAAAAATTCAAAATGGCGGATAAAATTAAAAATTGAGATAGGCTCGTGAAAATTACTACTTGGGGGTTTTCGAGGTCGCTGATTACAAATTTGATGTCAGTTTTTAAAAATAATAAATGGCGGATTCAAAATGGCGGACAAAAAAATTTTTTAAATTGAGCTAATTTCGTAAAAATGTCTACATAAGGGTTTGTTTAAAAAAAGACAAAAAAAATCATTTTGCAATAACTTCTGTAAAAAAAAAAAAAAAATTTTTTCGCTTGGTAGAAACATTTCTGTGGTCTAATAGAACTGTTTTTTCTATATTTCGATTTAAAAAAAATATTTTTTATTTTCTGTGCTGATTTCACGAATTCTGACCCAAATAATTTAATAAAGAATTTTAGTTAAAAATTTGTTAAATAATTAAAGTAAAGAAGATCTGAAAAATATCTGCATTGTATACTAAAAGAAAAACGTATTTTGTTTAAAATTTTTTTTAAAAAAACGTAAAAAAGTCGCATTTTATTAAAATAAATCGAAAAAAGTTGTATTTTTGAAAAAAAAGTCGGAAAAAGTCGTATATAATCCGAGGTCTGTATTAAAAAAAAAGAGGAATTTTAATAATATATTTTCCATGAAAACCATTTCGAAGTGATTAATGTCTCATTTAGTTTGGTCGACCCATTATTCCCAGGTGTAGTCTACAACTGTCATACATATACATATGAAATTCTCAAGGAATAAATGTGACTTTAATTAATTAAAATTTGCGATGCATATATATATATATATATATATATGTATAAAGATGGAGCATTAATTTCACACTACAGTTAAATTGAGTAACGTTAACAGTAACGATTGTAATTACCGCTTGAAAATTACGTGATATTGCAGAGGGCAAAGTTTCAAGAATGGTTTTACGAGACCGAAACTCCTTGAGAAACTCTTGTAAGGTACTTTGGCGTCAATGAAGAGCCACGTGATCTGGGCTTTAGAGTGTACAAAATTTCATCACAAGATAATACTTAATAACATTTTCTTTTAGTTTTTTCTATTTTTTTTTTTTTTGAAATAGTAAATTTTTTTTCAACTGAAACTCATCGAATTCATTATAGAATATATATATATATAGCAAAGTTCATCCAGCACAATATGTTACCAGTTTCATATACGATAAATATTTTTATTCTCACCTTCGTTTTTTTTTCACTCATCGAAATTGGAAATGAAATTGCAACGCGCGCCTCAACGGCACAGCCAGATGCTACCAAGAATACTACCTATATATATATATACACTGTCGACGGAAATTACGTTTTAATTATAAATTGTGGCTACCGAGAAATTCCAGATCTCGTTTTATGTCGCTCGTATTTTTCCCCGAGTTCGAAAGAATAATCGCGGAAATTCTCTGGGGTATAGAGTATTCTTGAGAAGGTTTTTTTTTTAAATTTTTTTCTCTTCCATATATATATACGTATATATATATATATACTCTTTTAAGAAAAAGAAGAGACTTTACTCTTATATAAGATAAGTCTCGAAAAAGAGAGAGAAGGATCGACGAATTACCTTCCATTGGTGGGCAGAGGGAAACCATCCAAAGCCCAGGAAACTTGAGGGGTGGGATTCCCTGCGGCTGAACACTTCAACGACACTGCTGGTCCAGGTTGTAGTGTCTGCTCTATAAATGAGTAGAGAAGAACCGGCGGTGCGTCTGAAAAGCAAGTTTAAAGAGCAATTTTAATGCGATTTCTTACTCTTGTGTGTTAAATTTCAAATTCTATACAGATACTTATTATATATATAATGCCTGATTCTCTTTCATGTTTTATCGTCAAAAGAAAATTTATTCATCTTTTATTTCAACAATATTGTATTAAAAATATTCCAATATTTCAATATTAAATACAATACATTTGAGGAAACTAAATTTATAATTAAATTATAAAATACAAAAATTATAATTTATTATTACACCGTTCGACACAATTTTTGACCTACAAAAAAATTTCACATTTTCGGAAACTAGGACCCAACTCTCTAAATCTGAATTAGTAAAAATTTTTACTAATTTAAATTAGCAACTCACTTTTTATTTTAGAATTAGTTAAATTTTACTAATTGTTAGTAAAAGTTACTGATAATTAGTAAAATTTTACTAATTCAGAAGCAAAAAGTGAGTCACTGATTCAAATTAGTAAACATTTTTACTAATTCAGATTTAGAGAGAGAAAAAATACCCTTATCTGGCCGTTTTACTAGATCAAGTCGTTTGTGGTTTTTAGGGGTGAAAGTAACCCCTAAATGAAAAGTGACAAGATATATTTTAAAAATAGGAAAAGAACTAGGCGCAATTGCGCCTACATCTAGGGTTTCGTGGCGCTTTAAATTTTAATTAAAAAAAAAATAAATCAAAAATAAATAATTTAAAAAAAAATAATAAAATTTATTTTATAAATTTTATGTACTATTAAATTTTATTTATTTAGCAAAATTTTTATTATAAATTAATTATAAATTATAAAATATTAATTTCTATAAATTAATTCTCCCCCAGACAGTAAATTCGAAGAAAATCAAAAATTGGCAAAATCAAAATTCAAAAAGGTAAATGAAAGAAAAAAGAAAGAGTGGCTGTGGAGTGGAGGTCTTTCTTCTATCATTTATCTTTTTTGATTCACAAACAAAAACATTAGGTAAAATGTCCATTCGATAATGTCCACTATTAAGACATGTCAACTATAGGGACATGTCAACTATATGGACATGTCAACTATTGGGACATGTCAATTACTGAGACAGGTCAACTACTGGGACATGTTAATTATAGGGGCATGTTAACTAATGGGACATGTAATGTCTATTCATGTAATGTCTATTCATGTAATGTCCATTCGGGAAAATGTCCATTCAGTAAATGGAGATTTGGGATCTGTGGGGCCCCAAAATTTGAATTTGGGAGCTATGGTGCCCCAAAATTTGAATTTGGGATCTGTGGTGCCCCAAAATTCGAATTTGGAAGCTATGTTTGCCCAAAATTCGAATTTGGGATCTGTGGGGCCCCAAAATTTCAATTTGGGAGCTATGGTGCCACAAAATTCGAATTTGGGATCTCTGGTGCCCCCAAAATTCGAATTTGGGATCTGTGGTGCCCCAAAAGTTTAATTTGGGATCTGTGGGGCCCCAAAATTTGAATTTAGGATCTGTGGTGCCCCAAAATTTTAATTTGGGATCTGTGACCTAAAATTTGATTTTAAGAGCTGTGGTGCCCGAAAATATATTACGGACAGACGGACGCCAAAGTGAAACTATAAGGCTTTCGGCCATGGGCCACGAAACCCTAAAAATGGCAATCAAAGAAAATCAAAAATTGGCAAAAATCAAAATTGATAAAAAAGGTAAATGAAAGAAAAAAGAAAGAGTGGCTGCGGAGTGGAGGTCTTTCTTCTATCATTTACCTTTTTTGATTCACAAACAAAAACATTAGGTAAAATGTCCATTTGATAATGTCCACTATTAAGACATGAACTATTAGAGACATGTCAACTATAGGGACATGTCAACTACTGGGACATGCCCCTATAGAGACATGTCAACTATTGGGACATGTCAATTACTGAGACAGGTCAACTACTGGGACATGTCAACTATTGGGGTTTGTACTACGGACAGACGGACGCTTTTGGAGATGTCAACTATAGAGACATGTCAAATATAGGGACATGTCCCAATAGTTAACATGCCCCTATAATTGACATGTCAACTACTAGGACATGTCAACTATTGGGGTTTGTACTACGGACAGACGGACGCCAAAGTGAAACTATAAGGCTTTCGGCCATGGGCCACGAAACCCTAAAAATTATTAATATTTTATAAAACTTGGTATCTGGGGGTTTTCGGGGTCACTGATTATTAATCTGATGTCAGATTTTCAAAATTCAAAATGGCGGATCCAATATGGCGGTCAAAAAAATTTAAAAAGTTATTAATTTTTTATTTTATATCCGCTATTTTGAATTTTGACAATTTAACATCAGATTCGTCATCAGCGACCCAAAAAACCCCTAGATATCAAGGTTTAAAAAAAATTTAATAACTTTTTAAAATTTTGACCGCCATATTGAATCCGCCATTTTGAATTTTGAAAATCTGACATCAGATTAATAATCAGCGACCCCGAAAACCCCCAGATACCAAGTTACATGTCAAAAATATTTAATAATTAATTTTAAAAAATGTCAACAATAATAATAAATATAAAAATAATAATAAAGAATTTTATAGTTATAAATTTTTTTTCAATTTTTTAGTTTTTAGATCTCGAAGAAAAAAATTACCTATATGATATAATTCATTTTTTTCCATTTAAAAATATATTTCCAAAGGTAACATATTATACAAATAAAAAAAAAAATTCTAATAATTGAGAATATGAAAAGAATATAAAATACGTCAATGGACAAATAATTTTTATCGAATCGAATTGAACAATTTCCAATGTTTGAACGAATTTATAATATTCGCAGTTGTTCCAATTTTATTACCCTTTTCTATATCAGAAAATGAAATCGGATTCTTTCCAAGAGATCCTATAAATATCAGTAAAAATACCCTTCTTATATGTGACAATCCAATTCGCACAGTTATTATTTAAAAAAAAGATGATTTTTTAATATTACATTTTTTTGGAAAAATTTTGAATTTTAAAAATATAATATATTTACTCTGATGAATTTAATGAATTATTTCAATTATTCTGGACAGGCTTCTTTTTTATTTAATGTAAAATAAAATAAGAGTTACCAATCAACTTAAACTATTTTAAATTACAGCCCCCTTACATATAAAAAATTTTTCATAAAAAATAAAAAGAAACAATAAACAAAAGATTTGAAACTTTAAGTTCACACTGGGAATAAAACGAGTACAATGGAAAAAAATGTATGCGTAAAGAGATTGAATAAAAAAAAAAAAATAGAAAAAAAGTAATATTAAACAATTGAGGGTGCAGTGAAATATTCACAGATTCGCTCGGCTAGAAGTTGCGCGCACATAAAAAAAAACTTTCTCAATATATCTTTGCACATGAATGAGGAGAGAAAGAAAATTGTAAAAATGGAGAAAGAGTTAAAGAAGATGAAAATCGAATGAGATAGACGTCAGATTTGACTTTCCAAAAGAAAGTCAAGTAATTAAAAAAAAAAGAAAGAAAAGAAAAAAAAAATTGTGAAAAAGAAAATCTCAATGTGTCCTTGTCGACGTGACGCTTCGGTTCACAACGTTTTCACAAAGGTTCCGTTTTCCCATAGAGAAGATTCGCGAGACCGTATCAAATTTGATGAATCTCGTCGTCATGCGAATGATCAGATTACGAATGGGATGAACGATCTTCAATCGCAGATATTCCTCAGCAATCAACTCAATGATCCTGTTTAAAATCATTAATGAATTCGCAAATTAAAACTTTTTTATCATCGCATATATGATGGTTTTTTTACGCTATGAAAATCTCGAACAAAAAAAGTTTTTCCAATTAAAACGCGTCCAAGTTTTTACTCTCTTATCTATTCTTTGTGGAAAACAATTTTTTTTTTTACAAAGAAATTTAAATTAGTTCAGTTTTTAAAAATTTAATAATGAAAATTTCCTAATTATTATTAAAATAATAACTTCATGTTAATTAATTTTTTATTTAAATATGGAAGATAAAATCTATGTTCAGTAAGTTAGTAAAATTATATTTTATTTTTAAAAGAAAGAGTTTTTTTATTTTAAATAATTTAAATGAAATAAATCCATTGCTTCTTTAGAGGTTTATTTTTTACACTGCTTCAATAAAAAAATATTTATAAGTGTACAAATGAAAAATAATAAGTCGTTTGAATTGATTCCATGAGAATTGTCCTATGGAATTTTGAACTAATTTAGAATTCTTAAATCACATTAAAATTTTGTTTTCAAAAAACATATCTAACCCCAAAAACTATTTTAATATTTTAAACAATTTTAAGGTTAATTTTGAGATTATTAATAATACTTATAATTTATTCACAGTAAACTTGGTTGTATCTTTTTCTATTGCAACGTTTTGATGCACATAAGTTATATCAAAAAGAGATCGTTTTGTGTATCATTTTCAGAAATGATACACGAAACGGTCTCATTTTTTGATGCAAAAAATTTAATCAATTTATATCAATCATGGCCGAATTGAATCGACTCAAAATTAAACGAATTTTTTTCAGATATTTTGGTAATAGTACAATTGCGGAGACCATTTCACTATTTAATTTGAAAATGAAAATAACAGAAAATCAAAGACAATGTGCAATTCGATAATTAAAAAGTGACAGCTTATAAACATAACCTAAAATGCATGAGAAAAAATTTGTCGATAAAATCAATATAGCCGAGCTTTTTAGAAGGTAGATGGCAGTTTTGCTTTTTATAAAAACGATGCAGAAAAAATTTAAAGAAAGAAAATAGATGAGTGCTGCCATCTACCTTCTAAAAAGCTCGGCTATATTGATTTTATCGATAAATTTTTTCTCATGCATTTTAGGTTATGTTTATAAGCTGTCACTTTTTAATTATCGAATTGCACATTGTCTTTGATTTTCTGTTATTTTCATTTTCAAATTAAATAGTGAAATGGTCTCCGCAATTGTACTATTACCAAAATATCTGAAAAAAATTCGTTTAATTTTGAGTCGATTCAATTCGGCCATGATTGATATAAATTGATTAAATTTTTTGCATCAAAAAATGAGACCGTTTCGTGTATCATTTCTAAAAATGATATACAAAACGATCTCTTTTTGATATAACTTATGTGCATCAAAACGTTGCAAAGATTTGATGCAATTTTTGGTCTCAATTTGATACTTTTAGGAAAACTGTGTTATAACCTTATTATTAACCTTATAACCAAAACTTCTAAGTTCAAAATCTACATACATAATTCTAAACTTGAATATATTTTCATCGATTTCTTCTAACATATGAATTAAGGGCTAATTGACAGCTTCTAAGTGGTTTTAAAATAATTTTTAGCTTTTAGAACCAGTTTTTCATTACGAATCTGACCTTTTCATCATCACATTAAGAACTCCTGACAAGTCCAATTTTAAATCAAATTAAAAGTACCCAGTCAGTAATTAGCTTAAATCAAGATTTAATAATCAATTAAATTATGATTAATTAAATTTTGCTCAATTCATTCTACCAAATCCGTAATTAATAAACTTCTTATTACAAACTCTAAACTTTGTGGATTCCCTTCGTTTCGTCTAAAAGAAAACTGACAAGATTCACAACGACGCAAATAAGCGACGTTGACCTCTCTAATCCGTACAAGATATGAAAAAATTGTATTACACTTGGTCATTGACGAAATATTTATAACCTAATATACAAACCCAAACATATGATTTAAAACAATAAGATAAGTCTAATTTGTTCAATTTCTTATTTCATTGAAATTGCCTTTTTCCCGCCTAACAATTAGTACAGTCAAGTTAGCATTTTTAAATGTTTTAACTCAAAACCTCAAATTTTTTGCTTAAACCATTCATTTTCGGGTAAAAATAAAGTAGGGTCAGCCGGGGTAAATCCGAACGTATTTAGTAAGTTTCAACAATAACATAAGTTTTTTTTTAAAAAGACAATACTTCCGGTATTCTGGTGCATGAAGTTGTTACTTTACTTTCATAGAACAATTTTATGGGGTAGCAAAAATTTTTGATAAATTACAATCGCAGGAAACTTAGCGTTCGTATTTACCTCGATACTTTGCAACTTTCCTAAAGTACCGGGGTAAATACGAACGCCACTATGTATTTCAGAAAAATCTTAGGGAAAATAAATTTAAAGTATTGCAATTGTTAAACTTATATAAAATCTCAAAAAAAATACGATAATAATGCATCATATATAAATACAAAAAATCAAACAGGTTAAAAATTAAAATGCATTACACAATTAAAACCTTCAATAACTTTACCAAATCATAACGGATTTTTACAAAACTTGGTACAGAAAGTATTTTGGAGTAATTGTATGTAAATACAAAAATAAAAGTCAAATTTTTTAAATTCAAAATGGCGGACTTTCCTAAAACTTATTTTTAAAAATGATTAAATTTGCTAACTCCAAATTCGTAATCAGCGACCCTGAAACCCCCCCGAGTAACAATTTTCGAGCGAATTCAATGAATTTTTTAATTCTCGTCCGCCATATTGGATCCGCCATTTTGAATTTTGAAAAACTGACTTAAAATTGGTAATTGGCGACCCCAAAAACCGTAGAATACCAAATTTTATTAAGATCCTGAAAAACTTTTTTCAACAAACCATTTGGCAAAAAAATTGAAACACTCCTTCGAGAGAACAGAGATTAAGTTTCTGCTTATTAATTACTAACGAGGATACATATAGAAAGAAAAACTTTTTTCTATGTACTTTTATAATGTTAAAATAATAGTGTAATCAAATAAAAACAATTTTTGATATAAGAAAAAATTATTGAAAATACCGTTCGGATTTACCCCGGTTTTCCAATTTACCGGGGTAAATACGAATGGTCTGATATTATTAATAAAATTTTACAGAAGGCAAAAATGAAAAATAGTTTCTGTTCTAGTATTCATAACAAACAATTATAAATAATAAAATGAATTTTTAGCTTCTTTTTCTTCAAATACGAGACAAAATACTGAAAGAGTGTCATCTTTGATTTTCAATCTTTTTTGCAATACTCGTTATCTTTGCTTATGCTATTGCTAATTAACCAGCGAAAAATGGGATAACACTTAGAATCTCTTGAAGAGGATCTGAGGTAAAAATTCTCATGTCTAACTTATTTTTAAAAATTTTAATTTAAGAGTAAAAATTAGCGTTCAGATTTACCCCGCGTTCGGATTTACCCCGGCTGACCCTACCTAAATAGTACTTCGAACTCCTACCAGAACCTAAATTTTTTTTTAAGAAAAAGGTGTAAAAAATCAGTTTTTTTTCATATTGCAGCCTTTTTATGACATTTTAGCATAAAAATAGTTATTATAAAAAAGAAAGTGTATAAAATTCTGAGTAATTTGATGAAAAAATGAACCCTATAGCTCAAAAATTGACCGAGATATAGCTTTCGTAAAAAAATTTTTTTTTTCGTAATTTTTGGCCAAAATCCGGTATTTTTCAGTTTCTCCAATATAGCTTTGCAACAAATGATTTTTTGAAAAAATAATCAGCAGGTAATTTAAGACTGACTAAATTCCTGACAATTTGCAAAAAAAATCGAAGTAATAGTTCTAATAGTTTCCGAGATACAGTCTCTCAAAGTTGACCCTTTTGAGGGTTTACAGACAATGGCAGTAAATGAGATTTTAATAGATATTAGAAAATACTATTTTACTATTTCTTAGTAATATATTATGTTAACCCTAAGGTTGAAACCAAATTTAGATAAGATCAGATTTTACATGATTGTGGAGCATTCAGGGTGTCTACTATTTTTCAGTCTTTGGATTCTTTGAAGATTAAGATATGAAAGTTTTTTCTCACTGCAAGTATATTATGAAGCAAATAATACCTTTAATATTAATGTATAACTGATAATAATTACTAAACATAATAAATAAGTTTAAAACAAAATTTTTAATTTTTCTCCGTGTTGTTTTCTTACATAGCACATGATTTGATAAAAATTTTATTAAATTTACCATTTTGGGTATTTTATTTCCCGACTATTTGCCGGTTTTCCCATTTATTTTTTGGTTTCCCGGCTATTTCCCGGTTTGTAGACACCCTGGCATTGTTCCACATTTCTCAGGTGAGTTCAATCCTGGGATTCTTTTTCTAAAATCTTTCAGAACTTGTCATTAAGTATTCTTCTTTATGCTGTTCAAGTAAGCGCCCTTAATTTTTTGGACCGTTTGGAGGGTGTACCTATATATGTACACAAAACTACGCTGCAAGACTAGAAACTGGTTCAATTCATATCTCGTTTTCAATTTTTAAGTTCGTTCTTTATTGGCTTAACAAGATCGTGGGTATGGACCCTTCTAGGTTTCCGTGGTTATGCCTTGAATGACTTGTTTTTTCTTGATAATGTGTTACTTATCGAGAAATACGAGTCTTTTTTAAGGGAAAGGGACGTATAGTCTTTCTCGCGTTTCAGGTGTTTGCAAATATACCCGAGTCTTTCGCTTGTTCCTGGCCTGCAGTCGTATTTGCGCTTGAAATTGCCTTTGTCTTTTAAAAAGTTATTTTCTTAAATCAGTCTGATTAATATCCACGTTTGCAGAATTATCTACGATAAAAATAATATTAATAGTTTTAATTTAGACTCTAACTGTAAATTCTGCACATCTGAGAATGAGTCTTTAATTCATATTCTGTGTGGTTGTCTGGCGTGTAAACATATTTATGAATCTTAATTCCCTGCGATAAAGTACGACAAGAATTTGGAATTTTGATCAAAAATTTTGTGTTAGAATGACATTAAATCTTTAAAATGCATTGTTTTTTTAATTAAGAAAATTTTAGCTGATAGTCAAATTGTATAGATTGTTGGTATGTTATTAAATCATTTTATATTAATTCTGTTTTTTCTTTTTTGTTATATTCTTATACGAGCGGATTTCTCTTGTACGCATTATTATATGCATCGACAAGTGTAATAAATATTAATAATAATATCTTAGTAATATATTATGTTAACCCTAAGGTTGAAACCAAATTTAGATAAGATCAGATTTTATATGATTGTGGAGCATTGTTCCACATTTGCCAGTAATATATTATGTTAACCCTAAGGTTGAAACCAAATTTAGATAAGATCAGATTTTATATGATTGTGGAGCATTGTCCCACATTTGCCAGGAGAGTTCAGTTCAGATTATGGTACCAGCACGTCTTCTTCATATATATGAAATTTTGTAGAAGTACTGTTACTCTGTCCAATTTTATATACTCAAGTTGGATTTAGAAGAATAATATTTGGAAATCATCTTTTCTTCCTTTTCTAAAAGAATTTCGGTTTTCGTTATGGTCAACTGAACTCCGAACCTGTGGTCATCACCAAGGCCTGTCAACCTTCTTGTGAGCTCATAAGCTACATTCGGTACAAGCCATTCCTGTTCATACTTAAGGACACAACAGTGGTCTTTTTTCATACGTCTTACTTCTAAATTTTTAAAGTAAATCGTAATACTTTTTATCTAAATCCTTCCTAACTCCTTATGAAAATTTGTAGTAACCTTTACATTCCTTGTTGCAGTGAAATGCTGACTTCCTTAATTTTTAAGACTGGTTGCTTCAGGATACTCTCTCTCTCTTCCTCAAAGATCAATTTTATAACTCTAATATTTGTCTAAATAAACCTGTTATTAAAATCAATATTCTCTTTATCAGCTGTACCGTTAGCTTAGTGTCTTCTGCTCTGTAAATGAAACAGGATAATTCACTGAATCACCGAGCGTATATAAATAAATATAAAAATATTATTTCTTTAGTTATTTTCTCTATTTAAGACGTAACATATGAAATTAGTCCGTAACAATCCGATTTCAGGTCGATTACAAAATTTAATAATATGAAAAATGAGTCCAAAATAATCCGGAATTTGTGTATGCAAAATCTCATCATTGTTGTAGGCTAATACCAGATTTGTATATACAGATTTCACAGCCCCACAAAAAAAAAAAGTGTCATGTACTTTTGACCGGAATACCCTAACCCTATGTATTTTGACGCGCTGAACACGAATCCGAAGTCCGTTTTGCTCCATCACGTCAGGATTTTTTTCTAACCTCAAAAAACATGTCGGATTTTGAGAAGTAGGCGATTTTTTTAAAAATTGATGTATTAACTTCAAACTTGGTATCTGGGGGTTTTTTGTGTCGCTGATTACGAATCTGAAGTTAGATTTTCAAAATTCAAAATGGCGGATCCAATATGGCGGACGAATTTTGAAAAAAATTTTAAGATTTACTTCAAACTTGGTATTTGGGGGTTTTTTGGGTCGCTGATTACGAATATGATGTCAGTTTTCAAAAATTCAAAATGGCATATCCAACATGGACTTCTATCGGCCATACTAGATACGCCATTATCAATTTTTGAAAACTGACATCATATTCGTAATCAGCGACTCAAAAAACCCCCAGATACACTATTGCACATTAATTTTTAAAAAATTTTGTAAAATAATGTCCCCCTACCAAAAAAAAATTCAAGGGGTAGTTCCTCCCATAAATCAGCTTTTGGGGAAAAACAAAACATATATGTCAAATTGTTTTTAAAAAACTACAAAACTGCCAAGTTTCAGAAAAATCGTCGTATGGCACTTCCCTAGTGTTACTTGTCAGCAACTTAGAAAACCTGTAGATACCAAATTTCATAATAATCTGACAATTTTTTAAAAATAATTCCTTAATATTGAATCAGACATGTCGAATTTCGGAAATCTGACATTAGATTCGTAATCAGCGACCCAAAAAACCCCTAGATACCAAGTTTGAAGTAAATCTTAAAATTTTTTCAAAATTCGTCCGCCATATTGGATCCGCTATTTTGGATTTTGAAAATCTAACTTCAGATTCGTAATCAGCGACACAAAAAACCCCCAGATACCAAGTTTGAAGTTAATACATCAATTTTTAAAACAATCGCCTACTTCACAAAATCCGACATGTTTTTTGAGGTTAGAAAAAAATCCTGACGTGATGGAGCAAAACGGACTTCGGATTCGTGTTCAGCGCGTCAAAATACATAGGGTTAGGGTATTCCGGTCAAAAGTACATGACACTTTTTTTTTGTGGGGCTGTGTTTTTAATTGATTTTGACAAATTTGGATTCATTACATATACAAATTTATTATAATTTCGGACTAATTTCTGATTAAGATTTTTATACGAAAATTGACTGCTGACTTTGTACATACTAATTTCAAATTTTTTCAGACTCATTTCAAATTAGCATTTTTCACCAAATTAAATTCTGATTAATATGCTGAAAATCCAGATATTTCATATAAAAATTTCAAGATTATTGCGGATTAATTTTGGATTTAGTACTTCAATTCTTTTAACAGTACTGAATTCGGATTGTTGCGTACTATTTGCAAACAGTTTACACACAAATTCCGTTTCATTTTGGATTATGTTTTTTGATCGAACTAAATTCAAATTGTTGCGGACTATAATATTGATCTAATTGCTGATTAATACGAATCATTATTGGATTGTTTTCATATAATTTCCAAACTAATCTATTTCAATATAATCTGGAATCAGTTTCGAAATTTTAAACCAAGACGTGGGTTTAATATTTATAAAAAACTAACTTTTAATTCTGATTAAATATTAAAATTCTACAATCTTATATTCTTCTACCTTCTCTCTCTCTCTCTCTCTCTCTCTCTCTCTCTCTTGCTACCTATATGAAAAAATATAAGACAACAAGGAAAAAGTCGGCCAAGAGATGCGCTGATATTTAAAAAAAAGGGAAAAAAAGCGAACGATCCATTATTCATGTGCCAGTGTACAAAGTAAAAGCTGTATTATTAATGTTCTCTTGCAAATGATGTCTGCTCTGGGCGCTCCAATAGCTCTCGGCTATATGTGTCTGAAAATCCACTTAAAAATTTTTTTCTAAATCATAAAAGACGTTAAAATTCCGTTTGTTGTTGGGTTTTTATTTTGTCACACTTTCTTATTCTCTTTTGTCATATATAAATATTGCGATCATTTTCAAACTAAAAAGAAATATGTATAGTGAAAAATTTAAATTCCTTTATAGATCCACTTGAACGCTAATATTATACCACTCGCCTCTTTTTTCGAATATCTTTTTCTCTCTTCACATCATCCCATTTATCTATTACCTCTCATCTATCTCTTTCTGTATATCTAACAACCTCTATCTCGTTGAGAGTAGTAGTAGTAGTAACCATGCCACTCTCAGTAGAATTCCCTTTGACGTGAATTCCGTGCATTACCAACGCTGACGAGAGAGATATATATATATATGTATAGAGAGAGAGAGACTAACTTCATTGTTGTTTCAAAGCTTCTCCTGCCATTGGCCGGGAGATCGAGAATAGAAAGAGATAAGTGGGTCGGAAGGACCTATCAATGCGGTTCAGGTACATGGGCCAATTGGTCCTGGTTATGTCACATACACACAGAGAGATCTTTGTGAGAGTGTGTGTATCAATAATATAGAGACCCAACTTTATATAAAGTAGGACACACTTGAAAGAGACGACGAGCGCAAAGTGCTAAAAGAAGGCTTTTGGATGC
The DNA here is from genome assembly GCF_019393585.1 of Leptopilina boulardi. NCBI lineage: Eukaryota > Metazoa > Arthropoda > Insecta > Hymenoptera > Figitidae > Leptopilina > Leptopilina boulardi. The sequence goes on from NW_026137987.1 coordinate 145,173, forward strand.
TTTTCTTCACTTCAAAGTATGTATATAGTATATAGCGCAATTTTCCAAAGTTGAACCACAGCGCATACAAAACCACTGTAATCAATTTAGCGTCCCCAAGCTTTCTGCTCTAATTTGGTCACACTATATAACATGGTCAGCGAGCGTTTCGAAACGTTGATTCGCTTGACCAACTCCTCTATTTCAGGCTTGGTGAAAAAAACTAGGACGAATTTCACACCCCCACGAGTACCTAACTCGTCGTTAAATTAAGCTTGTGAAAATCTCTGCGCCCCATACTAAAAGGCAGTGAGAAGAGCAAATGTATATATATATATGTGTGTGTGGCGTTAAAAATTCATCTATTCGTGAATAAAATAAAAAATGAATGTACACATATACAAGCGATTCTGAAAAAGACGTCCCGCGAAAATATATAGAGTCGACCGCACGCTAGAAACTTTTATGTATAATATATCCTTTTATTTTCCTCTCCATACTTTGGACACAATAAAGGAATTTTTAATTGTAAAAAATGAAAATTATGCTTTTTTATTGTGTTTCACAATATTTTTTTATTTTGATTTTATATATTTTTGTTTTGAGATATTTTTTATTCTATTAGATTATAGTGCTTTTTTTAACAGCAAAGAGAGGAGATAATTTCTGTTTTGTATATATTCTTTATATAATCTCCTTATGATTCTGCGTCACTTAAAATGATGTGTAATTTTAGATTTTCATATAATATTGAAAATGACAGATGCATCATGAAGGGTAATGTAAAAATTAATTAAAATAATTGATTTTATGCTCAGCTTAATTGTTTAATATAATAATTTTGTAAAATGACTATTAAAAAATGGAATCATAAATTATTATTAAATGGAGAATGTTGACCAAAATTTATTTAAATTATCAAAACATCCATGCTAGGTATTTATAAAGAAAAATGTTGAATTAATAACTCCTCTTATACTAATAAACATTAAAAATTGTATTAAATAAATTCTGTATTTTAAATTTTAATAATTTTAATAAAAAAATTTCCTCACAATATTATTGCAGAAATGGAGAAGAGCCCCACTCAGTGACCCTTCCTCTATTATTCCTCCAAATGCCAACTCGAAATACTTTATTCTTCAAAGATGAGAAGAAATTTACGAAACCCCTTTTTGACAATGTTTAATGATAGAACGTCCAACGTCCTTCCTGCAGGATGAAAAAGACTCAGGTGAGTCCCTCCGAAATCGCTTTCTAAAATTAACTTGGATTGAGATAAACACAAAAAAATATATATGGTTGGAAAGGTAAAGATACAAGCTTTCAGCGCATGTAAAAATTAAATTTCTAAATTCAAACCCCAAGGCTAGGCAACTTAAAGAAGTTAAATTTTTGTAAAACTGACCTAATGTTTAGTGCTAGATCGTCGACGCCCGGTCCTGCCGGCAGGACTCTTCTCAGTTTATTGATACGATTACCCAGCCCTGATATTTAAATTTAAAAACTTGATATTTACATGATCTGATAGCTTTTTTAATTACCTTTCGAACCATATATATTTTTTTATGTTTATCTGAATCCATATTAATTTTATAATGTTTTTTCGGAAAGACTCTCATCTGAGTCTTTTTCATCCGTCCGCAATTGCGCTGGCTACAAATCTTTATACATAGTGTTATAATAATAATACAAACAAAATTCAAGATTAAAAAAAATATATAATGCAGAAAATTTATTTGGTAATTTATGGAAATTTATGAGGTAATTTATGGAAATTTATTTGGCAATTTATGGAAATTTATGAGGTAATTTATGAAATTTTGAGGTAATTTATGGAAATTTATGAGGTAATTTATGAAATTTTGAGGTAATTTATAATTATAATACAAACAAAAATTCAAGATTCAAAAACTATTGCAGAAAATTTACGTGGTAATTTTTGGAAATTTATGCGGTAATTTATGAAATTTTTGAGGTAATTTATAATTGTAATACAAACAAAATTTAAGATTTAAAAATTATTGCAGGAAATTTATGCGGTAATTTATGAAATTTATACGGTAATTTATGAAATTTATGCGGGAATTTATAATATCTAAAAGAAAAATTTGAAAACTAATTTTGGAAATTTATAGGGTAATTTATGGTAATTTATGAAATTTTTAAGGTAATTTATAATATATAAAATTTTATGTGGTAATTTAAGAAAATTTAATGGAAATATATGTTTTAAATAAAGTGCGTCCTGCCGGCAGGATGACGGAACATCCTGCCGGCAGGATGGCGCAATGTGCGGAGAAGCATCCTGCCGGCAGTACGCAGCGGCTTGTCCAAGCGTCCTGCCGGAAGACCCTTCCAGCAGGATGGGCGCTTGGACGTTCTATCATTAAACATTTTTTTTCAATAATTATTATTTATCAAGATTATGTAAAATTTCGAGAAGAGCCCTTGGAAGGGTACCTTCCTCTATTATTTCCAAAAAATTCCAACCTAAAATATTCTATTTTTTTCAAATGAGAAGAAATCTACAAAACCATTATTTTCTCCCGGATGCACTTAAAAAAAAATTTTTGGAAAAAAGACGATAAAATTTTTTTTTTTTAATTTTGTTTATCTTGTAATGATAGTTAGAAATCGGCCGGTAAATATTTATAGCACAGCAACGTAGTACCCGATTTCGCCGCGCGGGCCGCATCACTGAAATCTCTCTCGCGTACGCTTAGCCCACCGAACGGCTATATAAGCTGCGCTCCCGCTGAAGACCATCACTCTCGCGCTACACGGAGCCTAGGAGGGTCATACCCACCTGAATAGGGGTTTTACCCCTAAGGAGCCATACTCCCGGAGTTTTACTCCGAATAACGATAAAATTTTTTCTTGAGGTATTTTTCAAAATCCTTTGGTCAGATTTGAGATGTTAATATGATAAATGAGCCTACAAAATTTTATCTAAATCAATTAAACCTGTTAAAGTTATCGACTAAACAAAAAAGGGATCCACACACACACATACACACACACATACATACATCCGGACAATTTATCAGGATCTCATATAACATGTTTCTATATAGAAAAAAATTTGTTTGAAAGTACTACAAAGCTTCCTCCACGAGGAAGAAAAAAAATTTTAATTATAAGAATTAGAATAAACTAAAACAAAGATCTTTGACCTTTTCTTTAATAGTATAAAAATATTTAACAATAATTAGTTATATGATTTTTAGCTCGTTTATAAAATAAAAAGTATCAGGAACACAAATGTTAAAAGTTCCAGAGACTTGTCCATATATATCGATATGTTCAATCCACCTTTTTATTTGAATTTCTTTTAATTTTTCTCGAAATATATCTTTTTCTAAGAAAAAAAAACAGAATTATGAGTTATAAAAATTTTCGTATCATTAATATATGTATAATGTACAAACATTCATAGGGAGATTATACATTATACATGTAATATTAATTGTGTCAGTCAATGAGAGTATTGTGTAATAAATCTATTAGTAAGGATCTATCTCGTATGCATGTTCCTATCCTCATAACAATTCACAGCATACATAGGAAAACACAGTAAATGTCAGAATTTAATTTGATATGTTGTAAAACGTACAATAGATTCACGATAATATTATTGATAGAGATCTATTATATTTTCATCAAAATTCTTGATTTTTGGAAAAATTTGTAAATTTTATGATTTTTAGAAATTTATAATTTTTTTTTTTTTTTAATTTCAGACAGCAAATTGTCAGGAATTTAATCAGCTTTAACTTTTCAGTTGGTCATTTTTTTCAAAAAATCATTAGTTTCAAAGCTGTATTAAAAAAACAGAAAAATACCGAATTTTGGCTAAAATTACGATAAAAATTTTTTTTACGGAAGCTATATTTCGGTCAATTTTTGAGCTATAGGGTTCATTTTTTTATCAAATTAATCAGAATTTTATACACTTTCTTTTTTATAATAACTATTTTTATACTAAAATGTCATGGAAGGCGGCAATTTGCAAAAAATTGATTTTTTGCACCTATTTCTTTAAAAAAAATATTTAAGTTCTGGTAGGTGTTCGAAGTGACAAATTTAGGGACTTTATTTTTAGCCCATAATGAAGGGTTTAATAAGCAAAAAAAAATTCAGGTTCTGAGTTAAAAAATCTAAAAATGCTAACTTATTTGGACTATTCACTAAGAAAAACGTTTAGTCAGAGCAACCAAAATTTGGTTGGACCAACAAAAAAATTTTGTTGGTATTTAAGCAACCAAACTATTTGTTGTTTGAGTCAACCAAAAAATTTGGTTGAGTATTTTTTGTTAGCATACCGAAAATGTTTGGTTAGCTCAACCAAATTTTTTTTGTTAGGTCAACAGAAATGTTTGGTTGATCAAACCAACAGTTTTTTTTTGTAAAATTAAAAATTTTATTCTACCTTATCACTTTTCTTTTTATCTTTCTTATTTATTTCATTATTTATTTATTATCAATTTAACATTCAATTTATATTTATCCAATTGAAATATTTGTGGACTCTGAAAAATCTTATCTCCGCCTGGGATCGAACCTCTGTTTTAAAACTGAAGGTCGGGATCTCTGACCACTGGACTACCCATCTTTGTGAGAGATTTAAACTAATTGTTCTCTTAAGCTATAAGCTGAGAGCAAATCAAATTATTTGGTTGTCGCAACCAAATTTTGGTTGGAATTTAAAAATGTTCAACCAAATAATTTTGTTGGCCTAACCAAATGTTTGGTTGAGATAACTCTACGACTTTGTTTCAGCGAACCAAAATTTGGTTACAAGAACTAAAATTGCCTAACCAAACAATTTTGTTGCAAACACTAAATTTTTTTTTCTCAGTGTTAATGAATTATTGTTACTATTAATGCAAATAATTAATCATTATTATTAATATTAATATTTTCAAATACGTAAATAATTCTTATGCTACAGGTAACACGAGAGGGCTAAAATTTATAATAAAGTAATAAATATACTGGCATGGCTGTATAGAGGAAGCACCAAATTATTGTTTGATAGCAGTACTCAATACAAGATCCCATATCTGATACCTTAGAAAAATTTTCAATAGAGTTCAACAGTAAATACACAAAATAAGTAATACAACTTCAAGCGATGTACCGAGCGAGGAATATGTCGCTAGTAAATATAAAATTTACCATCTTGTTATTTCTCAATTTTGAGAAGTATGTAGTAATAAATAAAATTTATACTTATATGAAATCTCTTACCTCCTAGTTGTAATTCAGCTGACGCCTGTGCAGTATCACCCTCAGATCTTCTAACAATACATTGGTACATTCCTCTGTCTTCTCTGCCAATACCATTTAACCTCAACAACTCTGATTGTCTCCCCGTTCCTGGAAGTTGTCTTCCATCTTTGTACCATGTTACAAAATGTGGTCCAGCCTGGGGATGAGTACCAACTTCGCATCTAAATTCTGCATTTCCTCCCAAGTGAACACTTAAAAGGGCAGGTGTCACTTCCACGTTTAAAGGTGCCGTTACAACTAGCCTGTTAACAATTGTTTCAATGATTTAGCATTATTTTTTAAATAGACCTTTTTATTTATGACAATAGAAATTTTAATCTTTTGCCTGATGTATTTTGTGACAAAATAACCTACAAGATTTTTACGTCATATTCGTTTTCAGCGGAAAGGTTTGTCTAGTTCAAAAAACAGACAACTTTTTTTTGTCTGCCTGTGTTTTATCAGTTATAATACATCAAATGATAATTGAATTCACGAAAAATAATACAGAAGGATCAGATACGACTTTCTATTTTTAAAATTTTGTTTATCTTGTAATGATAGTTAGAAATCGTCCGGTAAATATTTATAGCACAGCAATGTAGTACCCGATTTCGCCGCGCGGGCCGCATCGCTGAAAGCTCTCGCGTACGCTCAGCCCACCGAACGGCTATATAAGCTGCGCTCCCGCTTTAGACCGTCACTCTCGCGCTACACGGAGCCTAGGAGGGTCATACCCACCTGACTAGGGGTTTTACCCCTAAGGAGCCATACTACCGGAGTTTTACTCCGAATAACTTTCGTAGAGAGTTTTACTCTCGTTCGACGGGTTTTACTTGTTGAACATTTTATCGGTTTTTAATGTATATAGTGTAAAGTAACGTATCGCGACGTAAAGTAACGTAACAAATTTAAAGTAACGTATCGCGACGTAAAGTAACGTAACAAATGTACAGTAAAGAATCGTAAAGTAACGTAACGAAATGTATAGTAATATAATATTGTATTCACGTAGTTTAAAGTAGATTTTTCGTTTTATTACCGTTTTTAATCTCCGTTTTAGATATACTTAGAGTTTTACTCTTTGTATGATTGGAACACGAATTTTACTCGTGGTTCACCTGTGTATCGCTAATTTTTTAGGCAGTATAGTAACAGATTAACGGCTCATCACAGCGAGTTGAAGCCGATTTCGTTAATGCGCGGCTCAAATAAGCGGCGTTTCAGATTGATGCAGATTTTCGATTCCGCGGTGCAACATATTTCGGATAGACGCCGACAAATTGTTACTCGAAACCGACTTTCGTGATTTACTTGTTAATCTTTGTCACCTGTATATATATGGGCATATCTTTAGAACTTTTAAACTTTGAGATATTAGAAAAATTAATTTTTTTTTCAGGGCACATTCGTGAAACAAATTTTATTGTCTTCAGTATTGATCAAATACTATAAAAAAATTTGCGTAACTCATTTTTACACATTGTTACGCAGCACAGTGGGCCTTATTGCAAAAAACCTGCCCAAAATCTCTAAATGTGTTTAAAACTGACTGAAATTTGTTACTCGCGGATTTTTTTGGTCGCTGATTACAAATCCGACGTTAGTTTTTCAAAATTCAAAATGGCGGATGCAATATGGCGGTTGACTTATAAAAAAAATGATCGAATTTGTCTGAAATTTGTTACTCGGGGTTTTTTTGGGTCGCTGATTACGAATCTGAACTTAGTATTTCAAAATTCAAAATGGCGGATCCAATATGGCGGAGAACTTTTAAAAAAATTGATCCAATTGGCCTGAAATTTGTTACTTGGGGGTTTTCGTAGCTTAGTTTTTGTAACCATGTACATAAAATTTAAAGTTTCATTACTAATATTTAAAATGGATGAGACAAAAGTTTTGAACGTTCAAATGAACGAAATTTTTTTTGCAACTTCTTTAAATACTAATTTTATTACAAAATATTTGTTTTAATTATCTAAAAAGAAGTTATTAATTTAATAATTGTTTAATTTATTCTTTTATTTTATATTGTCATCATAATTTTTAATAATTTATAGATTGAAAAAAATATTTCGTTCATTTGAACGTTCAGAACTTTTGGCTCATTAAAATGGTGTATCAAATATGTCAGAAAGATATTTTTCAATTATTCAATTTTTATAAAAATTTATGCCTAAGGTTTTCTGAGGTCACTGATTACAAAACTGAACTTATTTTAAAACCCAAATATATTATTATAAAATAAACTAAAATTTTAAAAATCAAAATGTGTAATTTAATATTGAGATATTTAATGCTACAGTTTCGAAAATTTTATGTCCTATGGCTTATTATGTCATAAGTAAATGTAGTTTATAACAATTTTTGAATTTTTTAAAATTAAATTTTTTTAAAAATTTTGTTTGCAATTTTGGATCCACCATTTTGAATTTTGAAAAATTAAGTTCAGATTCGTAATCAGCGATCCCATAAACCTTCGAGTAACAAATTTTAGGCCAATGGGATCACTTTTTTAAAAAGTCGTCCGCCATATTGGATCCGCCATTTTGAATTTTGAAAAACAAAGTTCAAATTCATAATCAGCGACCCCAAAAACCCCCGAGTAACAAATTTGAGGCCAATGGGATCACTTTTTTAAAAAGTCGTCCGCCATATTGGATTCGCTATTTTGAATTTTGGAAAATTTTAAATTCAGATTAGTAGTCGCAGCGACCCCAAAAACCTTCGAGTGAGAAATATCAGCCAGATTTAAACACATCTATTAGTTAATATTTACTTTTCTTCACAAACTATGCGTCGGACAGTTTAGGTTTATATTCATTATTAATTATACAGTTTTAATGAAGTGTGCAAAGGTTAACGATTTTTCTGTATACTTTTATAATGCATGAGAAGAGATTACAATGAGTTGGGAGCATTTAGAAGCAAAATTCAACATGTGCTTTTCAAATATGTGGTTTTTTGATATGAGTTACGTTTTAAAATTTAATGTTTGAAGTCATTGTATTCTTTGTGTAAAGGAGGCACACATTCCTGTATGGGTTCAAATTACTTCTTATTAGGTAGATAATATAATCCCGTTGTGCCGTTACTCAAAAACCTTCGTTAAAAAAGTTATATCAGTTTAACTGCTAACTTGTAGAAATGTTGAAAAAGTTGTCTCGCAAGTTTGAAGCTACATAGTTTTTATTCAATTTGAGGCACATCATTGTTTCATGGATTTTTTAGTTCTTTACACTCCCACCTACTTCTATTGCAAGCCACAAGACACACAATGTTTCGTTAAAAAAGTTACAGTCTATAAACTAAAAAAAAACAGTCAATATCACACACTAGAAACTGTCGATTTCACCACTTTAACTTACGTTCGTCATTTCCTACATAATTAAAAAAATTATATAACGCATGATACATTTAAAAAGCCCTATAATTGGTCAAATTATGGTATTGAAAAATTATTAAAAAAATTCTTAAGGTATCATAATGAGCGATAACATAAAGTTTAAAAGTTCTAGAGATATGCCCATATATATCGTGTAAATAAATAATTTGTTATCAGTTTGTAATTAACCCTGTTATTGTTATTATTTTTTGTGTAATGAATCAAAACGAACCCTGTCTTGGCGAGCTAAAAATTGTTTCTTTCAATTACAAACGTTACAATCTAAGGCATTAAGATTCAAAATATACAAGAGTTTTTTTTTGCCATCGGGGACGAACTTTTTTTTTCATTCAAGACAGATGTTTAGCAACTCTCTTAATCTGAATAAGTGAAATTTCACTTAGAATGTTTCAAAAGTTTTCCACGTAGAAAAATGAGTGTATATGCACTAAAAAATAAGTGAAACTTTACATATTTTTGAGTGAAAATCGCACTTATTTTTAAATGCATATACACTTATTTTTCTACATGTAAGACTTTTGAAACATTCTAAGTGAAATTTCACTTATTCAGATTTAGAGAGAAGGAATAAGAGTTTTATTTTAAGCCTATATTGGTATAGGTTTAAAACTGACTAAGCCTTATTATAAAATAAACACTATTTTAGAATCGACGTTTATATTTCAAATTAAATAATGGCAAAAAAATTACAATTAATTACCTTAATTCCGCACTAGCCTCACCGCCAGGATTTGCAGCTGTACATCTATAAACTCCATTATCTTCTAAAGTAACAGCTTCAATGGCCAAAACAGGCCCCAGTAATCTTGTTCTTGGACCAGGTAGTACCAACATTGGCTCAGCTCCGGTTTGAGCATACCACCTGAAGAGAAAACAAAATAAAATTATATTTCTTACTACAAAATCTCATTTTTGTAAAACTATTTCTCCTTTTTTACTTTTATTATAGGATTAAATAAATCCAAAGAATATTTTTTTAATTCATCTACTAATCATTTCTCTTTAAGAAATTCTATTTTCGGTGCACAAACTCCTTTAAGTGTCATTTTCACAAGCATGTTAAATTTCAAAAAGAATCTTCTAAAAAGAAGAACTAGAGCATTCGTGAGTAATTTTTCAACAGGCCAAACGAGAGTGGGCAATTTTAGCCCATGAATATAAAAAGTATATGTATAGTAAAAAATAAAAGGTAGTCGCGGTTCAATTTCATAAGCTTTCGAGAAAGCCTCCCCCCCCTCTCTCTCTCTCTCTCTCTCCATCATTCTCAACTTGCAGAAGTTGACCTGAAATCGACGGAAAGTCTTATTTGCGAGACTTTATCCCTGAAATTTTCCGTTTCCTTCGCCTTTTCGACTTTTACTGACAGTTGCGATGAAGGCACGTTTCCTCTCTCGAGCTTTTTCACAATCTACCAACTCTCTATCTCTCTCTCTCTCTCTCACTCTTCCACTAGCCTTCTCTTTAACTTGCGCTATTCCATCTTTCCCTCTTGGTTCATGCCGCTGCACACCGCAACTTTCCACAATCCATCGACTTCTCTTTTGCAAAAGCTATAATATAACGACCTCGTTCACTTCTCTATGGATCTCTTTTTCGATTCACCGCAAAACTCCACAGTTAATGAACTTTCATCCTCGAGAAAATTTTACTTTGAACGAAAAAGATCCTACGAAAAGTTTAAAACCCAATCGTACTTATATGTATATATAAATGTGTAGGGTGTTAACGAGGAAAATCCGTAAGCTATTGAAAAGTACGAATAAAAAGTAAAAAATTACGTATTGATAAATGATTAGCGAAAATCATAAAAGAAAGTGATTTTTTTATAGGTTATTTAATTTTTATATGAATCAATCTTTCATAATATGAGTAAAAAAATGATGCTATAAAATTAACTATATTTCGTTAGTTAAATTTTGTTGAGTTGTATTAACCCAATCAAAAATTTACTAATGGCGCAGTACTGGCACAGTACTGACAAATACTGGCACCCAGTATTGGCGTTAGAGTTGGCGTAACTTTGGGACGATAACATTTTAACAGTACCACTACTGGTTCAGTACTGGCCGAGTACTGGCAGTTTTGTAATTTATTGTATACAAAAAGAAAGCTTTAACTGTAACAGAGATAAGTTTCACTCCAGGTAATACTTTTTTGGTATACTTAGGAAAAAGTGTCGGAAATTTTTAGTAACCCAAGACAAATTAAATATTAATTAAATTAGTCAACTAACTAATTAATATTTTATTACATAAAATCGAAAACACTAAGAATTTTCATTCCTTCTTATAATATACATATATTGTAAATTATTATTTAAAAAATTAAAAAATAAATATAAAAATATGTTTATTATAAAACCAAAGTTTTTATAATATATAAAAACAGTTAAGTAAAAATAAAAATGTTTATAAAATAATTATAATGTATATAATTATGCAACCAGTACTGCGCCAGTAGTCAACTGTGGTATAATACTGAAATTTTTGGTTGGGAACCCTTAAATGGCACAATTCCGTGTTTGAACGTAAATGACATAACGAGTCTGCTGGACCCGACGTATTCAAACGTGTATTGTACAGCCAGCATTGAATATTTTTGCACAAAAATTTAATCTGTGGTAGCTTATAATATGTTTTTTATAATGTAATTAGTTAATTTATTTTAAGTTAGTTAAAAAAATTGTGAAAAATAAAAACAAAAAATTGCGTGTTTTTACTTAAAAATTTATAAGTTATTAAAATTTTAATATTATGACTTAATAAATTAAGGTTATATTCTTGATATATTATTATTTAAGGAAAAAATTACCACAACAGCAGGACTTTCAAAAAAGGTATTTATTTTGCAGAATAAAATGTGACTTTTTAGGTTAAAATTAAAAATTTATAATTATTAATGTTTAAAACTACACTGAGAAAAAAGGTTTGAGCTGACAACCAAATATTTCATTCAATATATGTGCAACTAAAATTTTTTGGTTGACACAACTAAACTTTAGTTGACAACAACCAAAGTTTGTTTCAGACGACTAAATAAAAAAATGAAAAAGAATTTGGTAGTCTCAACCAAACTTTGGTTGATGTAAACTAAAGTTTAGTTGTGTCAACCAAAAAATTTTAGTTGCACATATATTAAATGAAATATTTGGTTGTCAGCTCAAACCTTTTTTCTCAGTGTATTTTATTCTTTTGTATCGAATTAAATGTATCAAAAAACTTACAAAATTATTAAGAATATGTCCAACTAATATATTAAAAATATTCAACAGCTACACATTCAATTAATTTGTGCTCAAAAAAATGTTCGGGTCTACTGAACTCATGGTGCCAGTTAAGGGTTAACCAAACGTTTAGTAGTGTGAATTAATTTTATGAAGCTAAATTATCAATGTAAATGATTAAAAATTTTGTTGATTTAACTACTGATTCTTGGTAAACTTAACTATAGCAACCTACTTAAAAAAATGTAGTAAAATTAACCACTAATGTCATGGTAAAAATAACCATGTTTGTCATTTCAGAGATGAATTGCAGTATCAATTCTCAGATAGCACGTAAGCTTACAGCAACTTTGCCGCGCGATATTGCCTACTTTGCACTGCAAATTTGCCGCAAGCTTACTGCAAGCTTTAAATGTCCCACCTGATCCAAGCTTGCATGGTAAGCTTACCGAAAGATTGCAGTGTAAGGTTACTGCAAGATTGCACAATAAGATTATCGCAAGATTGCTCAGTAAGCTTGCGCGGTAAGCTTGTAGCAAGGTTGGTGCAAGGTTGCCAAATAACCTTGCTTTAAACCTAATTTTTTTTTTTAATGTTTCGTCTAATTTACATAATTTTATAATATAAATTTTATTATGTAAATTAGACGAAACATTAAAAAAAATTTTTAGGTTCAAAGCAAGATTATTTAGCAATCTTGCACCAACTTTGCTACAAGCTTACCGTGCAAGCTTACTAAGCAATCTTGCGATAATCTTATTGTGCAATCTTGCAGTAACTTTACACTGCAATCTTTCGGTAAGCTTACCATGCAAGCTTGGGTCAGGTGGGACATTTGAAGCTTGCAGTAAGCTTGCGGCAAGTTTGCTGTGCAAGGTTGTCAATATTGCGCGGCAAGCTCGCCATAAAGTTGCTGCAAGCTTACGCACTATCTGGGTTGTGTTGTGAGTCGTGTAGGGACATCGTGTTGTGTTCAGTGATTAATTATCAAAGTAAAACATTCAAACTCGGAGAATTGTTCTTAAAAATGAACAAGTAGTGCTTTCATTTTACGTGAAATGTTTTTAGTCAAAGAATTTTTTAAGTGTACACGGTTTGAAGTCATTTTACGAAACCTAACCTTACTTTCTTTTTAGATACATTATTTGTGGAGTTAAATAAAAAAATATAATATTTATTGTAACTTATTAACAGGTTAATTATAATTATTTTTTGGATTAACCAAGTGTGCAACAATTATGTTTACGGATTCGTGTTCAACGTCGAAAAATCTATAGGAATCACCTAAGCGATTTCAGAAATAAAAAAAAAAGTTAAATTTTGTTGTTCTGTGAAGCAGCTACACAGCCAGGACAATTGACGTGTCATTCACAGAAAAAACGTAGTCTCATTTTTGTTGCAAGTCAAAATGAGCCAATGCTAAACGACATAGACAGTGGCGTCACCAACCTGGTTCATTTTTGTTGCACATCAAAATGAGCCGCCTATACGGCTCATTCTGAGTTCAGTTTTTTTCTGTGTTGGAAGGATTTATTGGTAAATATAAAAATATATTATTACAAAAATTAATTTTTTTTTTACTTTAATATATCCGTGTATATTAAAAAGTATATTAAACTCTTATTAAATTTAGACTAAAAAAAAGCGTAAAATGTTCCTTACAAAAGGACTTTTTTTTATAGCTTCTTGAATGAAGAAAATAAAGCGATTTTAGCAGCATCAAAACTCTAAAAAGCCTTATAAAGATAATCGAAACATGGCATACTAAATTTTCGAGAATGTAGAATGTTCGCGAGATTCAGAAAGTTTTGATTGCTTTTCAACAAGCATCAGTAAGAGCTTTTGTTCATAGCTTACGTAAACTTTCAAAAAGTTATATAAAGTGATTTTAGGATAGTTTGGAAATTGTATATTGTTTAGGAAATAATCGACGTTCTATTGATATCCTGAAACATGATATATATATATATATAGAATGCTTCTCAACTTAATATACATATAGATGCTGCTAATAAATAAGACACAAACGAGATTTAAACTAACCTATTGTACATTCAATACCTGAATACACAAATATCTATTTCCATTATTCTATATCAATAGGAAGATTGTAAAATTTTTGATTAAAATGAAAATTATAGGTCAGTCCATTGAATTTCGTCTAATATATTTAAAAGATAAGATTCGGATTTAACATATTTCAAAAATTAGGCTTTTTGTCGAAAGTTAATTAGACTGATCCTTATATAATTAAAATATATTATTTAGAAAAGTGCGAGATATTAAAATAAAAATTATATTTAGCCAATAAAATGGCTTTATTGAAAAAAATTTAAAAAAATGGCAAATATGCAAAATTCTTTTCAACATCGCATCAGTAGCATTTTGAAAAATAAATTTTCACAGAGCAACGCAACTTACGTAAATTTTATGGACCACGAAGGTTTTCATCATAAAAGTGTAAAACCTCGGAGAACCCCATTTATATATATATATATATAGTATAACTATAGTTACGGTTTTGTTGAAGTAAGTAAAGCAGATGAAGCCTCTCTTGCACATAAATCAACACTCCAGCACCAGGTTCTACATCCGCCACAACCCACCTCAGTTATACGAACTTTGAATCGGTTCGTGAGAGCTTCAAGGAAACCCTCGAAAACACCGTTTCCGTCGTGACTATTCACTCAATCTCTCTTCCTTCCCCTCCACCCTCTCTCTCACTCTCTCTTTCCCTCTCTTTTTCTGTCTCTCTCGGGACAGAACGATCGCTTTGAAAATCGAAGGAGGTAAAAAGTAGAAGTGCTACAAGTATAGAAACGAAGAAAAGAAATAAGGAAAGAATCCAAAGTGAGAGAGGACTTTGATCGAAAAAAGTGGGAGCACTCGATCGTGAAACCTCACGAGTGCCACAATCGGAAGCTCTCGATGTCGTAGGTCGTCGACACTACAAAACTATTCTATATATATATATATATATACTTCTTCAACATCTCATTCTTCCCTTGGGCTCCGTTTTCTTGAAATTCGAATCAGAAAATTTTTACTCACATTCTATGTCAATTTCCCACTGATCGATATATAGGGAAGCTACAAAAAACATTTATGTTTTCTCGTTATAGAAATCAATCATTTGATGTATATAAAAAGGGAATAAAATGACGCATGACTTGAGTAGTAATTTGAGGGTTGGGGATTTGACTAGAGTAGTGGACAAAGATGGCGTGAACCTTACGAATAATATGTTACAAGAATTGTATTTGATTTTATTTAAATAAGAGAAACTTTTTGTTTCAATAAATATTAGAAAGTAGAAAGAAAAAACCTGGGATCAATTTGAGGAACGTACGCTACTTAATTTGAAACGAATATAAAAAATGATATTCCTCTTTTCAATTTGTATCGATCAAAATGTATCAAAATACGTTAATACAAAAAAAAAAGCAGACAAGATTCATTTTGAAAAGAAGAAAAGGGGAAATTAATTGAAAACTGATTGTTATCGTGTAATAATGTGAAATAGATTTTTAGGTTAGAAAACTGTGTTTTGAAATCAGGAACGCTGCTGCCAACTTAAATTATAGCAGGCGCGGATCCACGGTGGGGCGAAAGGGGCGATCGCCCCCCCCCAAAGCTTCTTGAAAATTATAAAAGTTTAACACATTATCTAAACTAATTTTCTCTTTTTTTATACCCACACTTCTATAAGGTTTCAATTTTCGAATCGCCCCCCCCCAAATTTGCTTCTGGATCCGCCCCTGAATTATAGCGCTAAATTTAAAAACTTATTAAATTAAGTATTATTTAAAAACATATGAAATTAACTATTATTCAAAAGAAATTGTTTCAATTATTATTTAAATAAATAATAAATTTATATTTTTCACTTAAAAATTAATAAATATGTGACGCTTTACGGTAAAAGGAACCGTAGGTGCAAAAAATTTCTAGGTTATATTCTTTTGGAGTCAAAATACACAAAAATCAACTCTTAATACAAACTACTGATGTTTAAATCTGCATTACATCTAAAATAATCAATAGAAACTAATTTTGATTTTAAGATATTTCTCTTGATAATTACAGACATTCATAAAAAAAAATTATATTTCCCTTTCAAGAACTAGAAATTTGTTTTTAATTGTTTACCTAAAAATGTAAATAAATAAATTTTTAAACTAGAATTTTTTTTCTTAAAAAATGATATGCTTTCTTTCAAAAAAAATATAATTTAAAAAATTAATTTCTAATTCTTGAAAGGGAAATATAATTTTTTTTTTATAAATGTTTCCCAAGTAGAAATCTCCATAGCTCGACGGAATTAAACACCAGCATGGTACTGACCCAATACTGGCCGTCGATATTGACTTTCAGTACTGACTTATTACACCGAATTAGTACTATGTCGGAGGTAAAAAACTATTAAAACTAATACAGGCTGTAGAATGTCATACACACCGAATCAGTACTATGTCGGAGGTCAAAAAAATATTAAAACCAGTACTGGCAGTAGAAAAAACATTAAATAAAAAAGTCTTAAAAATGGTTCTAATAGGTAGAAAACGATCCCGAGGGGTAATTTGAATCCTCTTTAGCTACCCTTTGAACCTAAATAGGCTCTCTTTTGGATCTTGTAAACTCCCGTAGACCCTCCTTTGAATCCAAACGTGGAAGAAAGGGCAATTTGCGACTGGTTGAGGAAGATAAAGAGGGTCTAGTTCGATTAAAAAAATACAAAAAAATAAAAAAAAATACCCTTTTAATTATTTTGATTAAAGCAAAATGAATTTTTTGTCACACAATTTTTCTTTAATTACCCTTTAAAAACTGGAATTAACATATTTTGAAACGTTTTCAAAAAATTAATACAATTAGAGCAATTTCAAAATTTTTAATATTTTAATCAATTTTTAGACCCTACTTTGCGACTAATTGAGGAAGCTAAAGAGGGTCTGTTTAACCCGACTTTACTCCTTGTAAAGTAGCCCAAGTAGAAATGTGCCACTGGCATAGTACTGACCCAACACTGCCAGTCAGTATAACAGTACTGACTGCCGTACTGGGCCAGTAGTGGACCAACCCTGGCTGGTAACGCTGTCCAGTACTGATTTTGTCCCGCTCACCAGTACTAACGTAGTACTAGAATAATACTGGCATAATACTGGCAAAGTACTCATCCGGACTTAAAATCTCACTTTTTTACAAAATGCTAAAACACGCTTTCCAATGCAAATTTCATCCTTATTAGCTTATTACTCCCATTTTTACCACCAACAGGTAATGTGAAGCCAATAATAGTTAATGTTATTTAGAATATATAAAATATTATTAACAATAAATAATTAAAATAATAATTATCATTTATATTAATTAAATTATTTTATTTTTAATAAATTATTTTACAAAAAATAATTTGTGTTGTAAATTTTCTTATTTTTTTAAATTCATAATATTTAATTTTTTTTACTTTGCACTTATACTTAATTTAATAATTATTTAATAATTGATATTACACATGAACAAATATTGTACTTATAACACTTAAAACTAAGAACGAAAAATCTCGCACGCATGGGGGATCGAACCCTAAACCCTTAGAACGCAAGTCAGATACGCATACCGCACAGCCGCGCTGGCTTGAAGTGCTGACTTGAAGTAGTTCACCTAATACAAAAGTTTTGATTTCAAAGTTTGTATTATCTATTGATCACGAAAATAAAATGAATTTATTCTTAAATTTTTTAAACTCACAAAATTTTTTCAATTTTTACAAAGATTTAATGAAATAAAACTGGATATCAATTTCAGTTAAATATTTTTAATAAATTATTTTTACCGTAAATAATATTAAAACAGACAAAAATGATTGATGAATTACATAATTAAAAATAAGTTAATAAAAGACAACTGTAAAATATGAATGGTAAAAAATTTTTTAAATTTAATATTTAATTATTAATAATATTTAAAAATTACAGTGAAAAAATTACGTTTGCTTTATTTTTAAAACTATTAGAAAAAAATTCTCAACTTATTGTTATTGTATGCATGATAAATAACTTAATGCACATATTTCAATGAGTACTAAAATAACTAAAAAAACATAAATATATTTTATATAGGTATATAATAATACATTACAATTACATCCAAAATTTTGAGGGAAAGTATTCGAAAGAAATTAATATACATTTTTTAAAATAAAAAATCATCGTTTTCTACCTATTGGAATAATTTAAAGACTTTTTCATTTAATGTTTTTTATCACCGACATAGTACTGAT
The DNA here is from genome assembly GCF_019393585.1 of Leptopilina boulardi. NCBI lineage: Eukaryota > Metazoa > Arthropoda > Insecta > Hymenoptera > Figitidae > Leptopilina > Leptopilina boulardi. Next base: position 163,338 of record NW_026137987.1, read on the forward strand.
TCGGTGAGAATGACAGTGTACTGCCAGTACTGGTTTTAATATTTTTTTACCTCCGACATAGTACTGATTCGGTGTATTAGTCAGTACACTGCCAGTACTGAAAGTCAATACCGACAGCCAGTATTGGATCAGTACCATGCCGGTGTTTAATTACGGCGAGCTACGGATATTTCTACTTGGGAGGCCTTAAATTTCGTCTCGGTATGATTTTTTATTAATATTGTTTATTTAATTAATAATAAACAACAAATAGTTAATTCTTTGTGTTTTAATTTTTGTTGTTAAAAGTAGAATATCTCAAATTTATTATCATACACCTTAGTACTCGACAGTTTGTTTTTTTTTTTTGTTTATTTTAATATAATTATTTACGGTAAAAATAATTTATTAATAACATTCAACTGAAATTGATATACAGTTTTATTTCATAAAATCTTTGAAATAATTATAGATTTTTGTGAGGTAAAAAAATATGAGCCAAAAGTTTTGAACGTTCAAATGAATGAAATTTTTTTTTGCAACTTCTTTAAGTACGAATTTTATTACAAAATATTGTTTTAAATATCTAAAAAGAAGTTATTTTATTTAATAACTAGGAAAATTATACGCGTGCAAGCGCGCCAAATTGAGTATTTGATTATTTGTGTTATAAAGAAATTAAAGATTAATATTATTAATAATAATTTAATTTATTAGAATATTATTACATATTAAATGATAATAATGAAAATTATATGTTTACAGGCCTCGGATTATACGACTTTTTCCGACTTTTTTCAAAAATACGACTTTTATCGACTTATTTTAATAAAATGCGACATTTTTTTTACATTTGAAAAAAATGTAAATAAAATACATTTTTTTTAGTATAAAATGTAGATCTTCTTGAGATCTTCTTCAATTCAATTATTTAACAAATTTTAAACTAAAATGATTGTTCACTAAATTAATTATTTTTAATAATTTTAATTAAATACATCACAAATTCAATTATATCAAAATTATTTTTCAATTAAAATTTGTATGAAATTTAACAATTGTTTATAATTTTAAAAAAAATATCACAATAAAATTGAATTATTTTTTAAAAATTTCAATTCAAAATAAACTAAAATTCAATTATTACCCGATATTTTAATTCAAAATCAATTAAAATTCAATAATTATCCAAAATTTTTAGAATTAAAATTTAATTATTTACCAAGTTTTCAATTTAAAATGAAATAAAATTCAATTATTTTCTAAAATTTCTATTCAAAATTAATTATCCAAATTTCTATTCAAAATTAATTATTCAAATTTTTAATCAAAAACGAACTTAAATTAAATTATTATCCAAAATTTCAATTCAAATTCAATTATTTCCCAAAATTTTCAATTCAAAATGAACTGAAATTCAATTATTTTTCAAATTTAAAATCAAATAAAATTTAATTATTCTCAAAAATTTGAATTCAAAATTAATTGAATTTTCAATAATTTGAATTTAAAAGCATCTAAAATTTAAATATAACTAAAATTTTCCATCGAAAATATTTTTTTTTTAATTTAATAATTTTAATTATAACTCTAAGGAAATTCAATTATTTTTAACTACTTTAATAATATTCTTTAAAAATTCAACTATCTGAAACCATTTTTCAATTAAAAATGATTTTCAAATTATTGTATTTTGTCCGCATTTTCTAATAAATTTTTACTGAAATCATCTAAAATTTTAATTTAAAATCACTCGAAGTTTAAATTAATTTCAAAAATCTCAATTTTAAATCTTTAAAAATTCAATTAAATTTAAAAAATGTTTTCCAAAAATTGTTTGATAAATTATTTTTAGTTCTGTAAATTTTAATAAATGTTTAAAAATTAACAATATCTTTTGAAATTTAATTATTTCTAAAAATTTCAACTTTAACCCTTCGAAAAGGATTATTATTAAAAAAAAAAAATTTTATTTAAAAATCTGTAAAATATTTTTGTTAAAATAAAAAACAAATCCACTTTTTTTTTGAATATAAATCGACTAAAACGACTTTTTGTGTCTTTAAGTTGATTCGAGGCCTGTGTTTTTATAATTAATATATTTAATAGGTATTCATTGGTCTTAAAAATTAATTTTTTTAAATAAATTTTTTTAAAATTATTATCTTGTACGAAATTTCCTGGGGCATCTTTTTTCTCATCATTCATTTTTTGTATCTTTATACAATTTTTGAATCAATATACAACTTTTAAAAAAATTTCGTTGGTAAACGTTGCGTGTACTTCAGCTTCGTGAATTGAATTTTCGAATTTGGAATTTTAAAGAAACTTATTCCGAAATTTGGAAACACAATTATACAACTTTGGCAAAAATGAGAAAAAGAATTGTCAAAATTTGACACGTCATTTAAAAAAAACACGTCAAATCAGAAAAGGCCAACTTCAAGTTAGGACAGAAGGACAGACGAAGCATTTTATTATTATATATAATTCTTTAATTTACTGTTTCATTTTACATTGTCTTGATAATTTTTAATAATTTATAGATTGAAAAAAATATTTCGCTCATTTGAAGGTTTAAAACTTTTCGATTCATAAAAAAATTCTAGAATGAATTCATTTTATTTTCGTGATAAATAGATAATACGGTCTTCGAAATCAAAACTTTCGCATTAGGATGAACTACTTCAAGACAGCGCGGCTGTGCGGTATGTGTATCCGATTAGCGTTCTTAGGGTTTAGGGTTCGATCCCCTATGCGTGCGAGATTTTTCATTTTTAGTTTTAAGTGTTATAAGTACAATATTTGTTAATATGCAATATTAATTATTAAATTAAGTATAAGTGCGAAGTAATATATTTTTTTGAAAAAATTAAATAGTTACCAGCCAGGGGTGGCCCACTACTGGCCGAGTACGACAGTCAGTACTGTTATACTGACTGTTAGTCTTGGGTCAGTACTATGCTAGTGGCAGATTTCTACTTGGGTTGTAATTAACAAGAGAAATACTTTAAATATTAAAAAAAAGTTTAATAAATGTAAAACTCTCATTAAACATTACCTATCATTTTTTGCAGCTAAAGTTCCTTTTACTCACGGGGGTCCTGAACATGTTTTAAATAATGGTAAAGAACACTTCCAATTTTCTTTTTTTGTTTGTTTCTGACACTTCTAAATAAGTTTTATAAAGAAAAATAAAAGAATCCCCTGAGCCGACTTTGAAAGAAATCTATTTTAGTCCAAAAAAAAACCCATTTTTTGGTAAAGTAGTATTACTTGTGTTAGTTACTTGTTTTAGTGTAAAATTCTATAAACTATCACGCAATATTTAAAAATAATTCTAATATATCTATATATAGTGATATTTTACACTCTCAAATTTAAAATAGATTTTTATTTTATTTTATTTTTATTTTCAAATAAGATTTTTAATTAAATAAGAAATTTAAATAGAAACTATAAATGGAAAACTTTTTGTTTCTCATAATCTGAAATTTTTTTGATATTCTTTCACTTCTTTTGGTCCAACGGGGGAAAAAAAAAGTTTCAAATCAAATGAATCGAATCAATATGTGTATGAAATATTTTTCTCGATTTAATATTTGTCGTTCGATAAATATTCGATATTGCCGGAGAAATAGTTTGAATAATTTTCTTTTTATTGCCAGCAATATAGAGGATAGTAAATGTCTCTTTGATTTCACAGCAAAAGCGTTGCAACGATCCAAGCGAAAGGAAAAGTTCGCGCACTAATGAATTTTTCAAATTTTTAATTATTTTCGATGAATCTTTTGTTAAATATAAAATCCAATGAAAATAATGCGATGTAATTTCTAAAGTTTGATTAAAAAAAAATTATTGAGATTCAAAATTAATTTTCATTGAGCAAAATTTTATCGGTATATTATTGTATATGTGAGGCATTTCATTTGAAAACGATCAGTCATGACTTAGATTTTTTAATATTTCGTTTTTTTGTATTGTTTGGGGACTTAAATAAGTGTGAAAAATTTTAATTAAAAATCTTTAGTTTTTTTCAAGTTATTTACATTAACAAATTTAAGATACTTTTTTTCCTTTTCACTATAACTTTTTCATTTTTCTTTGTACAGAAAAGTGTTTTAAATGTTTTTTCTACAAAAATTATTGAATTTTAAGAAAATGATTTTTATTTTTAATATTTTATAATTTTTATATTATTTATTTTAAAAACATTTTTTTTATTAATGTTTAAACCTGTTATCGGGCTAATTTCGATCTGAAAAAAATCATGAATATTCTTCAATATTATACAAATTACATATTAAAATTTGGTGAATGCATTATGTTTTGTTCTCGAGAAAATTTTTTTTGAAATTTACCGTGTATGGCTCTATCGGCGCGCAGCATGGAATCTAACCCAAGCGCTGACCGATGCGACCGCTAGAGCCATGCACGGTAAATTTCAAAAAAAATTTTCTGGAGAACAAAACATAATGCATTCACCAAATTTTAATATGTAATTTGTATAATATTGAAGAATATTCATGATTTTTTTTAGATCGAAATTAGCCCGATAACAGGTTTAAAAATTAATAAAATTTTTTTTTTTTTAAATAAATAATATAAAAATTATAAAATATTAAAAATAAAAATCATTTTCTTAAAATTCAATAATTTTTGTAGAAAAAACATTTAAAACACTTTTCTGTACAAAGAAAAATGAAAAAGTTATAGTGAAAAGGAAAAAAAGTATCTTAAATTTGTTAATGTAAATAACTTGAAAAAAACTTAAGATTTTTAATTAAAATTTTTCACACTTATTTAAGTCCCCAAACAATACAAAAAAACGAAATATTAAAAAAATCTAAGTCATGACTGATCGTTTTCAAATGAAATGCCTCATGTAATACACCGCACGGTATATATGTATACAAATATGTGTGTATTTAATAATAATAATAAATATTTTATAGATACTGTTAGGGAACAACCATAAATAATTTCATTAAAATAAATTTTACTCTAAATATTAACAAAATTAAATAATAGAATTTTTAGGTTAGGAATCTTGTTGACGTTGTTGACTTCATTGATAAAAGTATTAGTGCCAATCATATAAAGCAAAAATAGTTCATTTTAATGAAATAATAATATATTAATATCTATATATAATTTATATTGTGACAGATACCTGTATTCTGGTGTGGGACAAGCTTGAGAGACACAAACTAATGATGTGGATTCATCTTGAGCGACATGCACAATCCCTGAATGTTCAAGGATCACAGGAGGCATAACACCTCGATGATCTGAAAAAGTAATAATAAAAATATAGTGAGAAAAAAAGGTAAAACACTTTTTTTACATCTAATAAAATATAATAAAAATCTTTTCAAAAAAAAAAAAAACAAAACAAAACAAACAAACTGTTCTTCTTTGAAAACAATTTTTTCAAAACAAAAAAAAAACAACAAAATATTATTATTTTTGAATTAATAGAAAATTTATATTACCGTCGTGTCTCGTAACTCGAATAATTCTGAAAATTTCCCACTCTTTGACTCTTATAACTGCAATACTACAATACCACGCCTACTTTCTTGGCTTCCAGTGATGTGAATATATATTATACGTATCCTTTTTGGAGAGTAGATGTAATAAGACTGTTAGAAATATATAATTATTTTCTTAAAAATCAATTTCCCAATTTTGCTATAAAATTCTTCTTGTTTTTATTCCCAGCTATTGTTTACAAATCCATGTTTAAATATAAATAATTAAATGTAATAATGATATAGTAATATTCAATAAAACGAATAATTATTTATTTTAAAATATTATTCATGTTTTGGTCATAATATCGTACACTGTAAAAAATCTTTTTGGAGATTGTACATTCACAATTTGTATTTGTGTTAAAATTTTGTAAAATTACTATATTCAATAAGGTTATGTTACTATATTAAAAAAAGCACTTTTACAATTTTCTGTAAATTTACTACTTTCAAAGTGGGTAATAGGTGACGGATGCAACAACTAATTATGTTTCACCTATTACCCACTTTGAAAGTAGTAAATTTACAGAAAATTGTAAAAGTGCTTTTTTTTAATGTAGTAACATGACCTTATTGAATATAGTAATTTTACAAATTTTAACACAAATACAAATTGTGAATGTACAATCTCCAAAAAGATTTTTTACAGTGTAACACTGAGTGACTGAGATTTGATCTGATTTTAAGGTTATGTTTACTAATTTTAACCTCTTGATATAAGAACATAACGACAAAAAATTTTTTTTTCTAAATTAACCTGTTTGATAATAATCAATCAAAATAAATTAATTACTATATACAGTTAAATAAACGTTTGGTTGATTCAATTTAATTATTCAATTGAAATAAAATTCGATTTAAAAGATCGCGTTGACAGCGTGAACAGCTGATCATAAAAACTGCGCGATGCTTTGGTGTCGATTACATGCGCATGCGTATACGCATTTATTGGAGGTAAATAATTTTAGGTAAATGAAAAAAAATTTTGTATTGTATGAAACAAATTAATGTTAACTAAACAATACGCTTAATTAATGACAATAATTTTGTTAAATGAAACAATAACACTATAAAAAAAAAATTTTGTTTCTGTTACATCTAAATGAATTTTATGCTTTTTTTAGAATAATCCAAATTTTTATTTGAATAAACTAAAGTTTTTAATAATTTCAAACAAAATACACTGAAAAAAAATCAAATACTCGATTACTTGTTTATTATCAAATAAATATTTATTTGTATCAATTAATTAATTATTATTTGAATCAATTAAATGGTATTTGTTCAAAATACAGAAATTATTGGTTCAAATACAATTTATTTAATTCAAATATAAAAATTATTTGATACAAATAAATATTTATTTGATAATAGTCAAGTAATCGAGTATTTGAATCAAATAAATTTTTTTCAGTGTAGGTTACTTAAATTGTTTGGTTGAGTAAAATTAACTTTTTTTCTGAGTGTAACTTAAATTTTGACGTAATATTCGCTCTTTCGGCTAATAGTATTTTGACCCTGAACTATGACCTAATTTTAAGGTTATGTTTAAACCTCAGATCTAGTGGTCGCTTAACTAATTACTTGTTTATGTTCAGGACCACAATACTAACAAATCTGAAAACATAACCTCAAAATTAGGTGATAAGTAAGGTTCATGTAAACATATCTTGATAATTCATGGTCATATGTTGATAAAGAAAATTTCTTTGATTCAAAAAAATTTTCTTTGAATGAAAGAAATTTGTGCATTAAATCAAAGAAATTGTAACATTGATATAGGGTTAAAGAAACATTTATTTTAATCAAATAACAAATTTCTTTAAAACAAAGATAATTTTTTTTAAATCAAAGATAATGTGTTTAAAACAAATAAATATTCTTTGAATCAAATAAAAATTTTTCAATGAAATTGATTTCTTTGAATCAAAGAAATCTTTTTTCTCGGTGCAGGGTGATTTTTATGTTCCGGACTCCTTAAAATTTTTTTTAATAACATTTTTTCGATTTTTAAACAAAAAAAAATGTAAGTAAAAAAAATTTTTTTAAGGGGTCTGAAACATAAAAATCACCCAGTATAGTATATATAAATTTTTTGATGTATGAAAATAAATAATGTAAAAATTTATTTTTCCTAATTTAATAATTTAAAAAAAAATTATCACTTTTATATTTTGTAAATATCAAAAATAATTTAATCAGTGAAATAATATTTTTTAAAAATAATAATTTCCAAGTATTTGAAAGGTGTCGAAACAGTTATGGGATTTTATTACCTTTATACCTGTATTACGAGCTGTATGTCAACATTGAAGTACAAAGGGTAATATAAAGATCATAAACAATGCGCATGGAAAATCGCAAGTTTAAGTGAATGTATAACTTCGGAAGTGCATGCTTGATTCTTTTAATTCGCATACGAAAAAATTTCCAAGTATCAAAATTTTTTGTTTTCCTTATTTTAGTAAAACTTTTGTTCCGAGAGTGTTCGAAATTCTTAAAATCGCGATCGCTAAATTTTTGTAGAAAAAATATTTTGTTTTGTTTTGTGAAAAAGTGGTTTCAGGAGCGTTTGAAAATTTTTAATCGCGTGTGTTTATACCAAATCTTAAATATTTAAGAGAATTGTTGAGTTAGATTAATTCGAAAGATTTTAACTCAAAAAAAATAAATATATATAAAAAGTCTAAATCGAAAATAAAATTTCAAAAATCTTAATTTTTTTGTGAACAATAATTGAAATTATTTTTATTCAATTAAATAACTTAATTATTAAAAGTTAGTATAACTTCATAATTTTTTATTTAAATAACAAAAAAAAAAATTCAAAAATAAAATGGAAAAAAATTTTTTTACAAGTAATACGGTACTGAGCAAAAACTCGAGCCATTGAGAAAAGAACGCTATGCAGAAATTGACGCCTCAAATTGGGAACGCTTCGCAAGTGGTATATATTTTATCATCTCTGATTCTTCTTACTGCTTCTAAGATTGCATTTAATATTTTCCTTCTGTGTTTGAAATTTTTGAAATCGCAATCACTTAAAGAAGTATATTTCTTTATTTAAAAAATGTGATTTTCTAAGTGTTCGAAATATTTTTAATCGCGTGTGTTTTCAACAAATCGTTTTTCTACAATACATGATACATCGGTTGAAGAGTAAGGTAGGAGATCTTTCTTTTTTACAACTAATAATAATGTTTACAGTTTAATTTACAGTTTTAAAATAAAGTTGAACGTCAATATTTTAACCTCAGATCACCTGCAAGAGGTTTTGAGTATTGCCAAGCTTTTATCTTGACAATTGGCAGCAAGATAAAAAAAGTTATCGCTCAATACATAAAAACTTGAAAATCAAAGTCAAACTGTTTCAGTATTTTGTCTCGCATTTCAAAGAAAACAGACTTAAAAATCATACCAAATTTTTTTCTCATTCCTTATGACTTCCATAACAGAAATTCACTTGAATTTTTGATTTTTGTCAATTTTGTTAATAATGACAAGCTGTCCCCAATTACACTGAAATTTCAAATTTTTGGGGTAAATGGGGACAGCTCATCATTGTTAACCAAATTAACAAAAATCAATAATTCAAGTAAACTTCTGTTATAGAAGTCATAAGGAATAAGAAAAAAATTTGGTATGATTTTTAAGTCTGTTTTTTTTTCAAATGCGAGACAAAATACTGATGTAAAAAAAAATAAAAAAAATTTCAATTGGTTTAACTATTATAGGTATATCTACTACAAATTTTTTTCAAGTTTTTTCATCCCTTAATACAGTAATATAGTTAAGGAAACTTTTTTCTTAAAACTTTCTTAGAAACTATGCTGTCTCTATTTACCCCAAATTTTATGAAATTTTCTAAATTTTGGGGTAAATGGGGACAGTCAGTTTCATGGGTTTAAAGCTTATCTAAATTTTTTTCTGCTGCTTAAAATTAATCCTGGGAATATAAATAACAAAAAAAAAAAAAAAAACCCGCAAATATTACCATTTAAAGAAAGAAACTTACGTAATTTGTGAAAAATAGCGATTTTGTCCCCATTTACCCTAACTGACCCTACACGAAAAGAAAAATTGTTAAAAATATTTTAATACCCTTTCAAAAAAATGCCAATTACCTATTTTTTAGTTATTTTTATTGAAATATGATTAATACTTTTCCTTTACGTGTAGATTCAATTGTATTTTCTATCAAAATTTCATATGAAATTATTACTTATAGGTTTTTTATTCTTATTTGTATTTTGTATTTTAGATATTATTTATGTGACTTCACTTTACTTCATTGTAAAAAACCCATTATTCGGTTAAATTTTTTGAAAAGTCCTGTTAATAACATTTTTTAAGTATATAAATATTTAGTTATTATTATTGCATATCATCAAATAGATAAAAACTGATTTTATCCGCAATTTTTTAATTAATTAAAAAATTTACTCATTGCCTTTGAATTATTCCCATTTCGTTTCCGATTTTACGGCACTGGGGGTCGATTACGTAACTTTTCCACTTCCCACATCCCACTTCCCATCTTTCACATCCCACATCCCATATTTCACACCCCACTTCCCGTCTTTCCCATCCCACTTCCCATATTTCACACCCCACTTCCCATCTTTCACATACCACATCCCACGTCCCATATTTCACATTCCACATCTCACTTCCCACATTTGTGATATGTGAAAGATGCGTAGTGAGATGTGAGAAGTGGGATGTGAAATATGGGAAGTGGCATGTGATTTATGGCAAGTGGGATGTGAAATATGGGAAGTGGTATGTAAAATGTGGGAAGTGAGATGTGAAATGTTGGATGTGGGAAGTGGTATGTAAAATGTGGAAAGTGAGAAGTGGGATGTAAAATGTGGGAAGTAAGATGTGGGATGTAAAATATGGGATGTGGGAAGTGGTATGTAAAATGTGGGAAGTGGGATGTAAAATCTGGGAAGTGAGATGTGGGATGTAAAATGTAGGAAGTGAGATGTGGGATGTAAAATGTGGGAAGTGAGATGTGGGATGTAAAATGTGGGAAGTGGGATGTAAAATGTGGGAAGTAAGAAGTGGGATGTAAAATGTAGGAAGTGAGATGTGGGATGTAAACTGTGGGAAGTGAGATGTGGGATGTAAAATGTGGGAAGTGGGATGTAAAATGTGGGAAGTGAGATGTGGGATGTAAAATGTAGGAAGTGAGATGTGGGATGTAAAATGTGGGATGTGGGAAGTGGGATGTAAAATGTGGGAAGTGAGATGTAGGATGTAAAATGTAGGAAGTGAGATGTGGGATGTAAAATGTGGGATGTGGGAAGTGGGATGTAAAATGTGGGAAGTGAGATGTAGGATGTAAAATGTAGGAAGTGAGATGTGGGATGTAAAATGTGGGAAGTGAGATGTGGGATGTAAAATGTGGTAAGTGGGATGTAAAATGTGGAAGTGGGATGTAAAATGTGGGAAGTGAGATGTAGGAAGTGAGACGTGGAATGTAAAATGTAGGAAGTGAGATGTGGGATGTAAAATGTGGGAAGTGAGATGTGGGATGTAAAATGTGGGAAGTGGGATGTAAAATGTGGGAAGTGAGATGTAGGAAGTGAGACGTGGAATGTAAAATGTAGGAAGTGAGATGTGGGATGTAAAATGTGGGAAGTAAGATGTGGGATGTAAAATGTGGGAAGTGAGAAGTGGGAAAGTTACGTAATAGACCCTCTGAAAATTGATGACGCCAGGTTGTAGTGACAAGAAAAACCCATCAAAAAATTTGTTGCAGTTATGAGAAAATTCGAGTTGGGAATATTTAAATTACTAGACACGACTGTATAAGAATACTAAAAGAAAAAGTTTGATTTTTAAAATAATAAAAACAATATATTCTTACAGAAAAATTTTCTAAATTTAATGGATTTAAAAGAAATTCCGTTATTTTAAAGAATTTTTATATTATTAGCATTTATAGGTAATTAATTAATTACAAAAAAAATAATACCTGCTATTCTGACATTAGCTACGGAACTAACAACAACTTGTCTTGTGAGTCGATGCATTGTTCGACATCTGTAAGCCGGAAATTGATCACTAAACTCGAGACTATGCACCAGAAGTTCTCCCGTTGGTAGGAGATGAAATTTTCCATCTGAAAAAACAGAATTAATTAAAATCCTTTTTAAAAAAAAATATATATATATATATCAATCCAATATATATATATATATATATATATATATATAAATATGGGTCATTTCACGGGAAATTTTCATTCAAAATTTATTTGCTCTATGTAAATATTTTTTTTCGAAATCTATATGAAAAAAAATAAGTATTTTTTTATTTGCTAAAAATGAAGGAAGTTATGATTTTTTGAAATTTAACGTCGTCAAAGGCAGTGTACTTTTAAAACATTTTTTTATCTTTTATACTAATAAATAAAAAATTATGCTCTATATGAAATTTCTTCACTTTTCTCAAATTTTTCAAATATATGCTTAAAAATAACGTACCTATAACAAAAAAGTTGAAATTAAATTTAAAAAGTTAATTTTCTCAAAGATGGACACTTTCGATTTTTAATTTTTTTTGCACAGCAATCTCTGATTACTAAAGAAGTTTTTCACCTATCTGCAAAAATGTTTTTTTTTTAGTTCTTAAATTACTATTTTCAACTTTTAAGCCAGACGCAAAGGTATATAGTATGCACTTTTGAAAATTAGAAAAAACAAATGAATAATAATAGAAAAAAGTTATATATGTAGAATAACTTCTTGAAACTATGTGATGCCTACTAATAAAACTAAAAACAGTAATTAAAAAACTAAAAGTACCAGTTTTGCAAATAGGGGAAAAAATTCTTTATTCATCAGCAGATAACCATAAAAAAGTTCCCAAAAAAATTCAATTTTACTTAGGCAGACTTTTTTATTGCAAATTCTTGCATAAAATACACCTGAAAGTGTAGAAAAAAATTGACAGCCCGATCCGAGTAGAGAAACACCATTTTTATGACCATTAAAGCGATTTTCGTCAAAAAAAAATTTTCAAAAAAATTCAATTTTTCTTAGGCAGACTATTTTATTGCAATTTCTTGCACAAAATACACCTAAAAGTGTAGAAAAAAATTGACAGCCCGATCCGAGTAGAGGAACACCATTTTTATGACCATTAAAGCGATTTTCGTGAAAAAAAAATTTTCAAAAAAATTCAATTTTTCTTAGGCAGACTATTTTATTGCAATTTCTTGCACAAAATACACCTAAAAGTGTAGAAAAAAATTGACAGCCCGATCCGAGTAGAGGAACACCATTTTTATGACCATTAAAGCGATTTTCGTCAAAAAAAAATTTTCAAAAAAATTCAATTTTTCTTAGGCAGACTATTTTATTGCAATTTCTTGCACAAAATACACCTAAAAGTGTAGAAAAAAATTGACAGCCCGATCCGAGTAGAGGAACACCATTTTTATGACCATTAAAGCGATTTTCGTGAAAAAAAAATTTTCAAAAAAATTCAATTTTTCTTAGGCAGACTATTTTATTGCAATTTCTTGCACAAAATACACCTAAAAGTGTAGAAAAAAATTGACAGCCCGATCCGAGTAGAGGAACACCATTTTTATGACCATTAAAGCGATTTTCGTCAAAAAAAAATTTTCAAAAAAATTCAATTTTTCTTAGGCAGACTATTTTATTGCAATTTCTTGCACAAAATACACCTGAAAGTGTAGAAAAAAATTGACAGCCCGATCCGAGTAGAGGAACACCATTTTTATGACCATTAAAGCGATTTTCGTCAAAAAAAAAAAATTCAAGAAAATTCAATTTTTCTTAGGCAGACTATTTTATTGCAATTTCTTGCACAAAATACACCTAAAAGTGTAGAAAAAAATTGACAGCCCGATCCGAGTAGAGGAACACCATTTTTATGACCATTAAAGCGATTTTCGTCAAAAAAAAATTTTCAAAAAAATTCAATTTTTCTTAGGCAGACTATTTTATTGCAATTTCTTGCACAAAATACACCTAAAAGTGTAGAAAAAAATTGACAGCCCGATCCGAGTAGAGGAACACCATTTTTATGACCATTAAAGCGATTTTCGTGAAAAAAAAATTTTCAAAAAAATTCAATTTTTCTTAGGCAGACTATTTTATTGCAATTTCTTGCACAAAATACACCTAAAAGTGTAGAAAAAAATTGACAGCCCGATCCGAGTAGAGGAACAACATTTTTATGACCATTAAAGCGATTTTCGTCAAAAAAAAATTTTCAAAAAAATTCAATTTTTCTTAGGCAGACTATTTTATTGCAATTTCTTGCACAAAATACACCTAAAAGTGTAGAAAAAAATTGACAGCCCGATCCGAGTAGAGGAACACCATTTTTATGACCATTAAAGCGATTTTCGTGAAAAAAAAATTTTCAAAAAAATTCAATTTTTCTTAGGCAGACTATTTTATTGCAATTTCTTGCACAAAATACACCTAAAAGTGTAGAAAAAAATTGACAGCCCGATCCGAGTAGAGGAACACCATTTTTATGACCATTAAAGCGATTTTCGTCAAAAAAAAATTTTCAAAAAAATTCAATTTTTCTTAGGCAGACTATTTTATTGCAATTTCTTGCACAAAATACACCTAAAAGTGTAGAAAAAAATTGACAGCCCGATCCGAGTAGAGGAACACCATTTTTATGACCATTAAAGCGATTTTCGTGAAAAAAAAATTTTCAAAAAAATTCAATTTTTCTTAGGCAGACTATTTTATTGCAATTTCTTGCACAAAATACACCTAAAAGTGTAGAAAAAAATTGACAGCCCGATCCGAGTAGAGGAACACCATTTTTATGACCATTAAAGCGATTTTCGTCAAAAAAAAATTTTCAAAAAAATTCAATTTTTCTTAGGCAGACTATTTTATTGCAATTTCTTGCACAAAATACACCTGAAAGTGTAGAAAAAAATTGACAGCCCGATCCGAGTAGAGGAACACCATTTTTATGACCATTAAAGCGATTTTCGTCAAAAAAAAAAAATTCAAGAAAATTCAATTTTTCTTAGGCAGACTATTTTATTGCAATTTCTTGCACAAAATACACCTAAAAGTGTAGAAAAAAATTGACAGCCCGATCCGAGTAGAGGAACACCATTTTTATGACCATTAAAGCGATTTTCGTCAAAAAAAAATTTTCAAAAAAATTCAATTTTTCTTAGGCAGACTATTTTATTGCAATTTCTTGCACAAAATACACCTAAAAGTGTAGAAAAAAATTGACAGCCCGATCCGAGTAGAGGAACACCATTTTTATGACCATTAAAGCGATTTTCGTGAAAAAAAAATTTTCAAAAAAATTCAATTTTTCTTAGGCAGACTATTTTATTGCAATTTCTTGCACAAAATACACCTAAAAGTGTAGAAAAAAATTGACAGCCCGATCCGAGTAGAGGAACAACATTTTTATGACCATTAAAGCGATTTTCGTCAAAAAAAAATTTTCAAAAAAATTCAATTTTTCTTAGGCAGACTATTTTATTGCAATTTCTTGCACAAAATACACCTGAAAGTGTAGAAAAAAATTGACAGCCCGATCCGAGTAGAGGAACACCATTTTTATGACCATTAAAGCGATTTTCGTCAAAAAAAAAAAATTCAAGAAAATTCAATTTTTCTTAGGCAGACTATTTTATTGCAATTTCTTGCACAAAATACACCTAAAAGTGTAGAAAAAAATTGACAGCCCGATCCGAGTAGAGGAACACCATTTTTATGACCATTAAAGCGATTTTCGTCAAAAAAAAATTTTCAAAAAAATTCAATTTTTCTTAGGCAGACTATTTTATTGCAATTTCTTGCACAAAATACACCTAAAAGTGTAAAAAAAAATTGACAGCCCGATCCGAATAGAGGAACACCATTTTTATGACCATTAAAGCGATTTTCGTCAAAAAAAAATTTTCAAAAAAATTCAATTTTTCTTAGGCAGACTATTTTATTGCAATTTCTTGCACAAAATACACCTAAAAGTGTAGAAAAAAATTGACAGCCCGATCCGAGTAGAGGAACACCATTTTTATGACCATTAAAGCGATTTTCGTCAAAAAAAAATTTTCAAAAAAATTCAATTTTTCTTAGGCAGACTATTTTATTGCAATTTCCTGCACAAAATACACCTAAAAGTGTAGAAAAAAATTGACAGCCCAATCCGAGTAAAGGAACACCATTTTTATGACCATTAATGCGATTTTCGTCAAAAAAAAATTTTCAAAAAAATTCAATTTTTCTTAGGCAGACTATTTTATTGCAATTTCTTGCACAAAATACACCTGAAAGTGTAGAAAAAAATTGACAGCCCGATCCGAGTAGAGGAACACCATTTTTATGACCATTAAAGCGATTTTCGTCAAAAAAAAATTTTCAAAAAAATTCAATTTTTCTTAGGCAGACTATTTTATTGCAATTTCTTGCACAAAATACACCTGAAAGTGTAGAAAAAAATTGACAGCCCGATCCGAGTAGAGGAACACCATTTTTATGACCATTAAAGCGATTTTCGTCAAAAAAAAAAAATTCAAGAAAATTCAATTTTTCTTAGGCAGACTATTTTATTGCAATTTCTTGCACAAAATACACCTGAAAGTGTAGAAAAAAATTGACAGCCCGATCCGAGTAGAGGAACACCATTTTTATGACCATTAAAGCGATTTTCGTCAAAAAAAAAAAATTCAAGAAAATTCAATTTTTCTTAGGCAGACTATTTTATTGCAATTTCTTGCACAAAATACACCTAAAAGTGTAGAAAAAAATTGACAGCCCGATCCGAGTAGAGGAACACCATTTTTATGACCATTAAAGCGATTTTCGTCAAAAAAAAATTTTCAAAAAAATTCAATTTTTCTTAGGCAGACTATTTTATTGCAATTTCTTGCACAAAATACACCTGAAAGTGTAGAAAAAAATTGACAGCCCGATCCGAGTAGAGGAACACCATTTTTATGACCATTAAAGCGATTTTCGTCAAAAAAAAAAATTCAAGAAAATTCAATTTTTCTTAGGCAGACTATTTTATTGCAATTTCTTGCACAAAATACACCTAAAAGTGTAGAAAAAAATTGACAGCCCGATCCGAGTAGAGGAACACCATTTTTATGACCATTAAAGCGATTTTCGTCAAAAAAAAATTTTCAAAAAAATTCAATTTTTCTTAGGCAGACTATTTTATTGCAATTTCTTGCACAAAATACACCTGAAAGTGTAGAAAAAAATTGACAGCCCGATCCGAGTAGAGGAACACCATTTTTATGACCATTAAAGCGATTTTCGTCAAAAAAAAAAATTCAAGAAAATTCAATTTTTCTTAGGCAGACTATTTTATTGCAATTTCTTGCACAAAATACACCTAAAAGTGTAGAAAAAAATTGACAGCCCGATCCGAGTAGAGGAACACCATTTTTATGACCATTAAAGCGATTTTCGTCAAAAAAAAATTTTCAAAAAAAATCAATTTTTCTTAGGCAGACTATTTTATTGCAATTTCTTGCACAAAATACACCTAAAAGTGTAGAAAAAAATTGACAGCCCGATCCGAGTAGAGGAACACCATTTTTATGACCATTAAAGCGATTTTCTTAAAAAAAAATTTTCAAAAAAATTCAATTTTTCTTAGGCAGACTATTTTATTGCAATTTCTTGCACAAAATACACCTAAAAGTGTAGAAAAAAATTGACAGCCTAATCCGTGTAGA
Source organism: Leptopilina boulardi (assembly GCF_019393585.1). Classification (NCBI taxonomy): domain Eukaryota; kingdom Metazoa; phylum Arthropoda; class Insecta; order Hymenoptera; family Figitidae; genus Leptopilina; species Leptopilina boulardi. Next base: position 180,579 of record NW_026137987.1, read on the forward strand.
GGAACACCATTTTTATGACCATTAAAGCGATTTTCGTCAAAAAAAAATTTTCAAAAAAATTCAATTTTTCTTAGGCAGACTATTTTATTGCAATTTCTTGCACAAAATACACCTGAAAGTGTAGAAAAAAATTGACAGCCCGATCCGAGTAGAGGAACACCATTTTTATGACCATTAAAGCGATTTTCGTCAAAAAAAAAAATTCAAGAAAATTCAATTTTTCTTAGGCAGACTATTTTATTGCAATTTCTTGCACAAAATACACCTAAAAGTGTAGAAAAAAATTGACAGCCCGATCCGAGTAGAGGAACACCATTTTTATGACCATTAAAGCGATTTTCGTCAAAAAAAAATTTTCAAAAAAATTCAATTTTTCTTAGGCAGACTATTTTATTGCAATTTCTTGCACAAAATACACCTAAAAGTGTAGAAAAAAATTGACAGCCCGATCCGAGTAGAGGAACACCATTTTTATGACCATTAAAGCGATTTTCGTCAAAAAAAAATTTTCAAAAAAATTCAATTTTTCTTAGGCAGACTATTTTATTGCAATTTCTTGCACAAAATACACCTAAAAGTGTAGAAAAAAATTGACAGCCCGATCCGAGTAGAGGAACACCATTTTTATGACCATTAAAGCGATTTTCGTCAAAAAAAAATTTTCAAAAAAATTCAATTTTTCTTAGGCAGACTATTTTATTGCAATTTCTTGCACAAAATACACCTAAAAGTGTAGAAAAAAATTGACAGCCCGATCCGAGTAGAGGAACACCATTTTTATGACCATTAAAGCGATTTTCGTCAAAAAAAAAAATTCAAGAAAATTCAATTTTTCTTAGGCAGACTATTTTATTGCAATTTCTTGCACAAAATACACCTAAAAGTGTAGAAAAAAATTGACAGCCCGATCCGAGTAGAGGAACACCATTTTTATGACCATTAAAGCGATTTTCGTCAAAAAAAAATTTTCAAAAAAATTCAATTTTTCTTAGGCAGACTATTTTATTGCAATTTCTTGCACAAAATACACCTAAAAGTGTAGAAAAAAATTGACAGCCCGATCCGAGTAGAGGAACACCATTTTTATGACCATTAAAGCGATTTTCGTCAAAAAAAAATTTTCAAAAAAATTCAATTTTTCTTAGGCAGACTATTTTATTGCAATTTCTTGCACAAAATACACCTAAAAGTGTAGAAAAAAATTGACAGCCCGATCCGAGTAGAGGAACACCATTTTTATGACCATTAAAGCGATTTTCGTCAAAAAAAAATTTTCAAAAAAATTCAATTTTTCTTAGGCAGACTATTTTATTGCAATTTCTTGCACAAAATACACCTAAAAGTGTAGAAAAAAATTGACAGCCCGATCCGAGTAGAGGAACACCATTTTTATGACCATTAAAGCGATTTTCGTCAAAAAAAAATTTTCAAAAAAATTCAATTTTTCTTAGGCAGACTATTTTATTGCAATTTCTTGCACAAAATACACCTAAAAGTGTAGAAAAAAATTGACAGCCCGATCCGAGTAGAGGAACACCATTTTTATGACCATTAAAGCGATTTTCGTCAAAAAAAAATTTTCAAAAAAATTCAATTTTTCTTAGGCAGACTATTTTATTGCAATTTCTTGCACAAAATACACCTAAAAGTGTAGAAAAAAATTGACAGCCCGATCCGAGTAGAGGAACACCATTTTTATGACCATTAAAGCGATTTTCGTCAAAAAAAAAAATTCAAAAAAATTCAATTTTTCTTAGGCAGACTATTTTATTGCAATTTCTTGCACAAAATACACCTAAAAGTGTAGAAAAAAATTGACAGCCCGATCCGAGTAGAGGAACACCATTTTTATGACCATTAAAGCGATTTTCGTCAAAAAAAAAAATTCAAAAAAATTCAATTTTTCTTAGGCAGACTATTTTATTGCAATTTCTTGCACAAAATACACCTAAAAGTGTAGAAAAAAATTGACAGCCCGATCCGAGTAGAGGAACACCATTTTTATGACCATTAAAGCGATTTTCGTCAAAAAAAAATTTTCAAAAAAATTCAATTTTTCTTAGGCAGACTATTTTATTGCAATTTCTTGCACAAAATACACCTAAAAGTGTAGAAAAAAATTGACAGCCCGATCCGAGTAGAGGAACACCATTTTTATGACCATTAAAGCGATTTTCGTCAAAAAAAAAATTTCAAAAAAATTCAATTTTTCTTAGGCAGACTATTTTATTGCAATTTCTTGCACAAAATACACCTAAAAGTGTAGAAAAAAATTGACAGCCCGATCCGAGTAGAGGAACACCATTTTTATGACCATTAAAGCGATTTTCGTCAAAAAAAAATTTTCAAAAAAATTCAATTTTTCTTAGGCAGACTATTTTATTGCAATTTCTTGCACAAAATACACCTAAAAGTGTAGAAAAAAATTGACAGCCCGATCCGAGTAGAGGAACACCATTTTTATGACCATTAAAGCGATTTTCGTCAAAAAAAAAATTTTCAAAAAAATTCAATTTTTCTTAGGCAGACTATTTTATTGCAATTTCTTGCACAAAATACACCTAAAAGTGTAGAAAAAAATTGACAGCCCGATCCGAGTAGAGGAACACCATTTTTATGACCATTAAAGCGATTTTCGTCAAAAAAAAATTTTCAAAAAAATTCAATTTTTCTTAGGCAGACTATTTTATTGCAATTTCTTGCACAAAATACACCTAAAAGTGTAGAAAAAAATTGACAGCCCGATCCGAGTAGAGGAACACCATTTTTATGACCATTAAAGCGATTTTCGTCAAAAAAAAATTTTCAAAAAAATTCAATTTTTCTTAGGCAGACTATTTTATTGCAATTTCTTGCACAAAATACACCTAAAAGTGTAGAAAAAAATTGACAGCCCGATCCGAGTAGAGGAACACCATTTTTATGACCATTAAAGCGATTTTCGTCAAAAAAAAATTTTCAAAAAAATTCAATTTTTCTTAGGCAGACTATTTTATTGCAATTTCTTGCACAAAATACACCTAAAAGTGTAGAAAAAAATTGACAGCCCGATCCGAGTAGAGGAACACCATTTTTATGACCATTAAAGCGATTTTCGTCAAAAAAAAAATTTCAAAAAAATTCAATTTTTCTTAGGCAGACTATTTTATTGCAATTTCTTGCACAAAATACACCTAAAAGTGTAGAAAAAAATTGACAGCCCGATCCGAGTAGAGGAACACCATTTTTATGACCATTAAAGCGATTTTCGTCAAAAAAAAATTTTCAAAAAAATTCAATTTTTCTTAGGCAGACTATTTTATTGCAATTTCTTGCACAAAATACACCTAAAAGTGTAGAAAAAAATTGACAGCCCGATCCGAGTAGAGGAACACCATTTTTATGACCATTAAAGCGATTTTCGTCAAAAAAAAATTTTCAAAAAAATTCAATTTTTCTTAGGCAGACTATTTTATTGCAATTTCTTGCACAAAATACACCTAAAAGTGTAGAAAAAAATTGACAGCCCGATCCGAGTAGAGGAACACCATTTTTATGACCATTAAAGCGATTTTCGTCAAAAAAAAATTTTCAAAAAAATTCAATTTTTCTTAGGCAGACTATTTTATTGCAATTTCTTGCACAAAATACACCTAAAAGTGTAGAAAAAAATTGACAGCCCGATCCGAGTAGAGGAACACCATTTTTATGACCATTAAAGCGATTTTCGTCAAAAAAAAAAATTCAAGAAAATTCAATTTTTCTTAGGCAGACTATTTTATTGCAATTTCTTGCACAAAATACACCTAAAAGTGTAGAAAAAAATTGACAGCCCGATCCGAGTAGAGGAACACCATTTTTATGACCATTAAAGCGATTTTCGTCAAAAAAAAATTTTCAAAAAAATTCAATTTTTCTTAGGCAGACTATTTTATTGCAATTTCTTGCACAAAATACACCTAAAAGTGTAGAAAAAAATTGACAGCCCGATCCGAGTAGAGGAACACCATTTTTATGACCATTAAAGCGATTTTCGTCAAAAAAAAATTTTCAAAAAAATTCAATTTTTCTTAGGCAGACTATTTTATTGCAATTTCTTGCACAAAATACACCTAAAAGTGTAGAAAAAAATTGACAGCCCGATCCGAGTAGAGGAACACCATTTTTATGACCATTAAAGCGATTTTCGTCAAAAAAAAAAATTCAAAAAAATTCAATTTTTCTTAGGCAGACTATTTTATTGCAATTTCTTGCACAAAATACACCTAAAAGTGTAGAAAAAAATTGACAGCCCGATCCGAGTAGAGGAACACCATTTTTATGACCATTAAAGCGATTTTCGTCAAAAAAAAATTTTCAAAAAAATTCAATTTTTCTTAGGCAGACTATTTTATTGCAATTTCTTGCACAAAATACACCTAAAAGTGTAGAAAAAAATTGACAGCCCGATCCGAGTAGAGGAACACCATTTTTATGACCATTAAAGCGATTTTCGTCAAAAAAAAATTTTCAAAAAAATTCAATTTTTCTTAGGCAGACTATTTTATTGCAATTTCTTGCACAAAATACACCTAAAAGTGTAGAAAAAAATTGACAGCCCGATCCGAGTAGAGGAACACCATTTTTATGACCATTAAAGCGATTTTCGTCAAAAAAAAATTTTCAAAAAAATTCAATTTTTCTTAGGCAGACTATTTTATTGCAATTTCTTGCACAAAATACACCTAAAAGTGTAGAAAAAAATTGACAGCCCGATCCGAGTAGAGGAACACCATTTTTATGACCATTAAAGCGATTTTCGTCAAAAAAAAAAATTCAAAAAAATTCAATTTTTCTTAGGCAGACTATTTTATTGCAATTTCTTGCACAAAATACACCTAAAAGTGTAGAAAAAAATTGACAGCCCGATCCGAGTAGAGGAACACCATTTTTATGACCATTAAAGCGATTTTCGTCAAAAAAAAATTTTCAAAAAAATTCAATTTTTCTTAGGCAGACTATTTTATTGCAATTTCTTGCACAAAATACACCTAAAAGTGTAGAAAAAAATTGACAGCCCGATCCGAGTAGAGGAACACCATTTTTATGACCATTAAAGCGATTTTCGTCAAAAAAAAAAATTCAAAAAAATTCAATTTTTCTTAGGCAGACTATTTTATTGCAATTTCTTGCACAAAATACACCTAAAAGTGTAGAAAAAAATTGACAGCCCGATCCGAGTAGAGGAACACCATTTTTATGACCATTAAAGCGATTTTCGTCAAAAAAAAATTTTCAAAAAAATTCAATTTTTCTTAGGCAGACTATTTTATTGCAATTTCTTGCACAAAATACACCTAAAAGTGTAGAAAAAAATTGACAGCCCGATCCGAGTAGAGGAACACCATTTTTATGACCATTAAAGCGATTTTCGTCAAAAAAAAATTTTCAAAAAAATTCAATTTTTCTTAGGCAGACTATTTTATTGCAATTTCTTGCACAAAATACACCTAAAAGTGTAGAAAAAAATTGACAGCCCGATCCGAGTAGAGGAACACCATTTTTATGACCATTAAAGCGATTTTCGTCAAAAAAAAATTTTCAAAAAAATTCAATTTTTCTTAGGCAGACTATTTTATTGCAATTTCTTGCACAAAATACACCTAAAAGTGTAGAAAAAAATTGACAGCCCGATCCGAGTAGAGGAACACCATTTTTATGACCATTAAAGCGATTTTCGTCAAAAAAAAATTTTCAAAAAAATTCAATTTTTCTTAGGCAGACTATTTTATTGCAATTTCTTGCACAAAATACACCTAAAAGTGTAGAAAAAAATTGACAGCCCGATCCGAGTAGAGGAACACCATTTTTATGACCATTAAAGCGATTTTCGTCAAAAAAAAATTTTCAAAAAAATTCAATTTTTCTTAGGCAGACTATTTTATTGCAATTTCTTGCACAAAATACACCTAAAAGTGTAGAAAAAAATTGACAGCCCGATCCGAGTAGAGGAACACCATTTTTATGACCATTAAAGCGATTTTCGTCAAAAAAAAATTTTCAAAAAAATTCAATTTTTCTTAGGCAGACTATTTTATTGCAATTTCTTGCACAAAATACACCTAAAAGTGTAGAAAAAAATTGACAGCCCGATCCGAGTAGAGGAACACCATTTTTATGACCATTAAAGCGATTTTCGTCAAAAAAAAATTTTCAAAAAAATTCAATTTTTCTTAGGCAGACTATTTTATTGCAATTTCTTGCACAAAATACACCTAAAAGTGTAGAAAAAAATTGACAGCCCGATCCGAGTAGAGGAACACCATTTTTATGACCATTAAAGCGATTTTCGTCAAAAAAAAATTTTCAAAAAAATTCAATTTTTCTTAGGCAGACTATTTTATTGCAATTTCTTGCACAAAATACACCTAAAAGTGTAGAAAAAAATTGACAGCCCGATCCGAGTAGAGGAACACCATTTTTATGACCATTAAAGCGATTTTCGTCAAAAAAAAATTTTCAAAAAAATTCAATTTTTCTTAGGCAGACTATTTTATTGCAATTTCTTGCACAAAATACACCTAAAAGTGTAGAAAAAAATTGACAGCCCGATCCGAGTAGAGGAACACCATTTTTATGACCATTAAAGCGATTTTCGTCAAAAAAAAATTTTCAAAAAAATTCAATTTTTCTTAGGCAGACTATTTTATTGCAATTTCTTGCACAAAATACACCTAAAAGTGTAGAAAAAAATTGACAGCCCGATCCGAGTAGAGGAACACCATTTTTATGACCATTAAAGCGATTTTCGTCAAAAAAAAATTTTCAAAAAAATTCAATTTTTCTTAGGCAGACTATTTTATTGCAATTTCTTGCACAAAATACACCTAAAAGTGTAGAAAAAAATTGACAGCCCGATCCGAGTAGAGGAACACCATTTTTATGACCATTAAAGCGATTTTCGTCAAAAAAAAATTTTCAAAAAAATTCAATTTTTCTTAGGCAGACTATTTTATTGCAATTTCTTGCACAAAATACACCTAAAAGTGTAGAAAAAAATTGACAGCCCGATCCGAGTAGAGGAACACCATTTTTATGACCATTAAAGCGATTTTCGTCAAAAAAAAATTTTCAAAAAAATTCAATTTTTCTTAGGCAGACTATTTTATTGCAATTTCTTGCACAAAATACACCTAAAAGTGTAGAAAAAAATTGACAGCCCGATCCGAGTAGAGGAACACCATTTTTATGACCATTAAAGCGATTTTCGTCAAAAAAAAATTTTCAAAAAAATTCAATTTTTCTTAGGCAGACTATTTTATTGCAATTTCTTGCACAAAATACACCTAAAAGTGTAGAAAAAAATTGACAGCCCGATCCGAGTAGAGGAACACCATTTTTATGACCATTAAAGCGATTTTCGTCAAAAAAAAATTTTCAAAAAAATTCAATTTTTCTTAGGCAGACTATTTTATTGCAATTTCTTGCACAAAATACACCTAAAAGTGTAGAAAAAAATTGACAGCCCGATCCGAGTAGAGGAACACCATTTTTATGACCATTAAAGCGATTTTCGTCAAAAAAAAATTTTCAAAAAAATTCAATTTTTCTTAGGCAGACTATTTTATTGCAATTTCTTGCACAAAATACACCTAAAAGTGTAGAAAAAAATTGACAGCCCGATCCGAGTAGAGGAACACCATTTTTATGACCATTAAAGCGATTTTCGTCAAAAAAAAATTTTCAAAAAAATTCAATTTTTCTTAGGCAGACTATTTTATTGCAATTTCTTGCACAAAATACACCTAAAAGTGTAGAAAAAAATTGACAGCCCGATCCGAGTAGAGGAACACCATTTTTATGACCATTAAAGCGATTTTCGTCAAAAAAAAATTTTCAAAAAAATTCAATTTTTCTTAGGCAGACTATTTTATTGCAATTTCTTGCACAAAATACACCTAAAAGTGTAGAAAAAAATTGACAGCCCGATCCGAGTAGAGGAACACCATTTTTATGACCATTAAAGCGATTTTCGTCAAAAAAAAATTTTCAAAAAAATTCAATTTTTCTTAGGCAGACTATTTTATTGCAATTTCTTGCACAAAATACACCTAAAAGTGTAGAAAAAAATTGACAGCCCGATCCGAGTAGAGGAACACCATTTTTATGACCATTAAAGCGATTTTCGTCAAAAAAAAATTTTCAAAAAAATTCAATTTTTCTTAGGCAGACTATTTTATTGCAATTTCTTGCACAAAATACACCTAAAAGTGTAGAAAAAAATTGACAGCCCGATCCGAGTAGAGGAACACCATTTTTATGACCATTAAAGCGATTTTCGTCAAAAAAAAATTTTCAAAAAAATTCAATTTTTCTTAGGCAGACTATTTTATTGCAATTTCTTGCACAAAATACACCTAAAAGTGTAGAAAAAAATTGACAGCCCGATCCGAGTAGAGGAACACCATTTTTATGACCATTAAAGCGATTTTCGTCAAAAAAAAAATTTCAAAAAAATTCAATTTTTCTTAGGCAGACTATTTTATTGCAATTTCTTGCACAAAATACACCTAAAAGTGTAGAAAAAAATTGACAGCCCGATCCGAGTAGAGGAACACCATTTTTATGACCATTAAAGCGATTTTCGTCAAAAAAAAATTTTCAAAAAAATTCAATTTTTCTTAGGCAGACTATTTTATTGCAATTTCTTGCACAAAATACACCTAAAAGTGTAGAAAAAAATTGACAGCCCGATCCGAGTAGAGGAACACCATTTTTATGACCATTAAAGCGATTTTCGTCAAAAAAAAAAATTCAAAAAAATTCAATTTTTCTTAGGCAGACTATTTTATTGCAATTTCTTGCACAAAATACACCTAAAAGTGTAGAAAAAAATTGACAGCCCGATCCGAGTAGAGGAACACCATTTTTATGACCATTAAAGCGATTTTCGTCAAAAAAAAATTTTCAAAAAAATTCAATTTTTCTTAGGCAGACTATTTTATTGCAATTTCTTGCACAAAATACACCTAAAAGTGTAGAAAAAAATTGACAGCCCGATCCGAGTAGAGGAACACCATTTTTATGACCATTAAAGCGATTTTCGTCAAAAAAAAATTTTCAAAAAAATTCAATTTTTCTTAGGCAGACTATTTTATTGCAATTTCTTGCACAAAATACACCTAAAAGTGTAGAAAAAAATTGACAGCCCGATCCGAGTAGAGGAACACCATTTTTATGACCATTAAAGCGATTTTCGTCAAAAAAAAATTTTCAAAAAAATTCAATTTTTCTTAGGCAGACTATTTTATTGCAATTTCTTGCACAAAATACACCTAAAAGTGTAGAAAAAAATTGACAGCCCGATCCGAGTAGAGGAACACCATTTTTATGACCATTAAAGCGATTTTCGTCAAAAAAAAATTTTCAAAAAAATTCAATTTTTCTTAGGCAGACTATTTTATTGCAATTTCTTGCACAAAATACACCTAAAAGTGTAGAAAAAAATTGACAGCCCGATCCGAGTAGAGGAACACCATTTTTATGACCATTAAAGCGATTTTCGTCAAAAAAAAATTTTCAAAAAAATTCAATTTTTCTTAGGCAGACTATTTTATTGCAATTTCTTGCACAAAATACACCTAAAAGTGTAGAAAAAAATTGACAGCCCGATCCGAGTAGAGGAACACCATTTTTATGACCATTAAAGCGATTTTCGTCAAAAAAAAATTTTCAAAAAAATTCAATTTTTCTTAGGCAGACTATTTTATTGCAATTTCTTGCACAAAATACACCTAAAAGTGTAGAAAAAAATTGACAGCCCGATCCGAGTAGAGGAACACCATTTTTATGACCATTAAAGCGATTTTCGTCAAAAAAAAATTTTCAAAAAAATTCAATTTTTCTTAGGCAGACTATTTTATTGCAATTTCTTGCACAAAATACACCTAAAAGTGTAGAAAAAAATTGACAGCCCGATCCGAGTAGAGGAACACCATTTTTATGACCATTAAAGCGATTTTCGTCAAAAAAAAATTTTCAAAAAAATTCAATTTTTCTTAGGCAGACTATTTTATTGCAATTTCTTGCACAAAATACACCTAAAAGTGTAGAAAAAAATTGACAGCCCGATCCGAGTAGAGGAACACCATTTTTATGACCATTAAAGCGATTTTCGTCAAAAAAAAATTTTCAAAAAAATTCAATTTTTCTTAGGCAGACTATTTTATTGCAATTTCTTGCACAAAATACACCTAAAAGTGTAGAAAAAAATTGACAGCCCGATCCGAGTAGAGGAACACCATTTTTATGACCATTAAAGCGATTTTCGTCAAAAAAAAATTTTCAAAAAAATTCAATTTTTCTTAGGCAGACTATTTTATTGCAATTTCTTGCACAAAATACACCTAAAAGTGTAGAAAAAAATTGACAGCCCGATCCGAGTAGAGGAACACCATTTTTATGACCATTAAAGCGATTTTCGTCAAAAAAAAATTTTCAAAAAAATTCAATTTTTCTTAGGCAGACTATTTTATTGCAATTTCTTGCACAAAATACACCTAAAAGTGTAGAAAAAAATTGACAGCCCGATCCGAGTAGAGGAACACCATTTTTATGACCATTAAAGCGATTTTCGTCAAAAAAAAATTTTCAAAAAAATTCAATTTTTCTTAGGCAGACTATTTTATTGCAATTTCTTGCACAAAATACACCTAAAAGTGTAGAAAAAAATTGACAGCCCGATCCGAGTAGAGGAACACCATTTTTATGACCATTAAAGCGATTTTCGTCAAAAAAAAATTTTCAAAAAAATTCAATTTTTCTTAGGCAGACTATTTTATTGCAATTTCTTGCACAAAATACACCTAAAAGTGTAGAAAAAAATTGACAGCCCGATCCGAGTAGAGGAACACCATTTTTATGACCATTAAAGCGATTTTCGTCAAAAAAAAATTTTCAAAAAAATTCAATTTTTCTTAGGCAGACTATTTTATTGCAATTTCTTGCACAAAATACACCTAAAAGTGTAGAAAAAAATTGACAGCCCGATCCGAGTAGAGGAACACCATTTTTATGACCATTAAAGCGATTTTCGTCAAAAAAAAATTTTCAAAAAAATTCAATTTTTCTTAGGCAGACTATTTTATTGCAATTTCTTGCACAAAATACACCTAAAAGTGTAGAAAAAAATTGACAGCCCGATCCGAGTAGAGGAACACCATTTTTATGACCATTAAAGCGATTTTCGTCAAAAAAAAATTTTCAAAAAAATTCAATTTTTCTTAGGCAGACTATTTTATTGCAATTTCTTGCACAAAATACACCTAAAAGTGTAGAAAAAAATTGACAGCCCGATCCGAGTAGAGGAACACCATTTTTATGACCATTAAAGCGATTTTCGTCAAAAAAAAATTTTCAAAAAAATTCAATTTTTCTTAGGCAGACTATTTTATTGCAATTTCTTGCACAAAATACACCTAAAAGTGTAGAAAAAAATTGACAGCCCGATCCGAGTAGAGGAACACCATTTTTATGACCATTAAAGCGATTTTCGTCAAAAAAAAATTTTCAAAAAAATTCAATTTTTCTTAGGCAGACTATTTTATTGCAATTTCTTGCACAAAATACACCTAAAAGTGTAGAAAAAAATTGACAGCCCGATCCGAGTAGAGGAACACCATTTTTATGACCATTAAAGCGATTTTCGTCAAAAAAAAATTTTCAAAAAAATTCAATTTTTCTTAGGCAGACTATTTTATTGCAATTTCTTGCACAAAATACACCTAAAAGTGTAGAAAAAAATTGACAGCCCGATCCGAGTAGAGGAACACCATTTTTATGACCATTAAAGCGATTTTCGTCAAAAAAAAATTTTCAAAAAAATTCAATTTTTCTTAGGCAGACTATTTTATTGCAATTTCTTGCACAAAATACACCTAAAAGTGTAGAAAAAAATTGACAGCCCGATCCGAGTAGAGGAACACCATTTTTATGACCATTAAAGCGATTTTCGTCAAAAAAAAATTTTCAAAAAAATTCAATTTTTCTTAGGCAGACTATTTTATTGCAATTTCTTGCACAAAATACACCTAAAAGTGTAGAAAAAAATTGACAGCCCGATCCGAGTAGAGGAACACCATTTTTATGACCATTAAAGCGATTTTCGTCAAAAAAAAATTTTCAAAAAAATTCAATTTTTCTTAGGCAGACTATTTTATTGCAATTTCTTGCACAAAATACACCTAAAAGTGTAGAAAAAAATTGACAGCCCGATCCGAGTAGAGGAACACCATTTTTATGACCATTAAAGCGATTTTCGTCAAAAAAAAATTTTCAAAAAAATTCAATTTTTCTTAGGCAGACTATTTTATTGCAATTTCTTGCACAAAATACACCTAAAAGTGTAGAAAAAAATTGACAGCCCGATCCGAGTAGAGGAACACCATTTTTATGACCATTAAAGCGATTTTCGTCAAAAAAAAATTTTCAAAAAAATTCAATTTTTCTTAGGCAGACTATTTTATTGCAATTTCTTGCACAAAATACACCTAAAAGTGTAGAAAAAAATTGACAGCCCGATCCGAGTAGAGGAACACCATTTTTATGACCATTAAAGCGATTTTCGTCAAAAAAAAATTTTCAAAAAAATTCAATTTTTCTTAGGCAGACTATTTTATTGCAATTTCTTGCACAAAATACACCTAAAAGTGTAGAAAAAAATTGACAGCCCGATCCGAGTAGAGGAACACCATTTTTATGACCATTAAAGCGATTTTCGTCAAAAAAAAATTTTCAAAAAAATTCAATTTTTCTTAGGCAGACTATTTTATTGCAATTTCTTGCACAAAATACACCTAAAAGTGTAGAAAAAAATTGACAGCCCGATCCGAGTAGAGGAACACCATTTTTATGACCATTAAAGCGATTTTCGTCAAAAAAAAATTTTCAAAAAAATTCAATTTTTCTTAGGCAGACTATTTTATTGCAATTTCTTGCACAAAATACACCTAAAAGTGTAGAAAAAAATTGACAGCCCGATCCGAGTAGAGGAACACCATTTTTATGACCATTAAAGCGATTTTCGTCAAAAAAAAATTTTCAAAAAAATTCAATTTTTCTTAGGCAGACTATTTTATTGCAATTTCTTGCACAAAATACACCTAAAAGTGTAGAAAAAAATTGACAGCCCGATCCGAGTAGAGGAACACCATTTTTATGACCATTAAAGCGATTTTCGTCAAAAAAAAATTTTCAAAAAAATTCAATTTTTCTTAGGCAGACTATTTTATTGCAATTTCTTGCACAAAATACACCTAAAAGTGTAGAAAAAAATTGACAGCCCGATCCGAGTAGAGGAACACCATTTTTATGACCATTAAAGCGATTTTCGTCAAAAAAAAATTTTCAAAAAAATTCAATTTTTCTTAGGCAGACTATTTTATTGCAATTTCTTGCACAAAATACACCTAAAAGTGTAGAAAAAAATTGACAGCCCGATCCGAGTAGAGGAACACCATTTTTATGACCATTAAAGCGATTTTCGTCAAAAAAAAATTTTCAAAAAAATTCAATTTTTCTTAGGCAGACTATTTTATTGCAATTTCTTGCACAAAATACACCTAAAAGTGTAGAAAAAAATTGACAGCCCGATCCGAGTAGAGGAACACCATTTTTATGACCATTAAAGCGATTTTCGTCAAAAAAAAATTTTCAAAAAAATTCAATTTTTCTTAGGCAGACTATTTTATTGCAATTTCTTGCACAAAATACACCTAAAAGTGTAGAAAAAAATTGACAGCCCGATCCGAGTAGAGGAACACCATTTTTATGACCATTAAAGCGATTTTCGTCAAAAAAAAATTTTCAAAAAAATTCAATTTTTCTTAGGCAGACTATTTTATTGCAATTTCTTGCACAAAATACACCTAAAAGTGTAGAAAAAAATTGACAGCCCGATCCGAGTAGAGGAACACCATTTTTATGACCATTAAAGCGATTTTCGTCAAAAAAAAATTTTCAAAAAAATTCAATTTTTCTTAGGCAGACTATTTTATTGCAATTTCTTGCACAAAATACACCTAAAAGTGTAGAAAAAAATTGACAGCCCGATCCGAGTAGAGGAACACCATTTTTATGACCATTAAAGCGATTTTCGTCAAAAAAAAATTTTCAAAAAAATTCAATTTTTCTTAGGCAGACTATTTTATTGCAATTTCTTGCACAAAATACACCTAAAAGTGTAGAAAAAAATTGACAGCCCGATCCGAGTAGAGGAACACCATTTTTATGACCATTAAAGCGATTTTCGTCAAAAAAAAATTTTCAAAAAAATTCAATTTTTCTTAGGCAGACTATTTTATTGCAATTTCTTGCACAAAATACACCTAAAAGTGTAGAAAAAAATTGACAGCCCGATCCGAGTAGAGGAACACCATTTTTATGACCATTAAAGCGATTTTCGTCAAAAAAAAATTTTCAAAAAAATTCAATTTTTCTTAGGCAGACTATTTTATTGCAATTTCTTGCACAAAATACACCTAAAAGTGTAGAAAAAAATTGACAGCCCGATCCGAGTAGAGGAACACCATTTTTATGACCATTAAAGCGATTTTCGTCAAAAAAAAATTTTCAAAAAAATTCAATTTTTCTTAGGCAGACTATTTTATTGCAATTTCTTGCACAAAATACACCTAAAAGTGTAGAAAAAAATTGACAGCCCGATCCGAGTAGAGGAACACCATTTTTATGACCATTAAAGCGATTTTCGTCAAAAAAAAATTTTCAAAAAAATTCAATTTTTCTTAGGCAGACTATTTTATTGCAATTTCTTGCACAAAATACACCTAAAAGTGTAGAAAAAAATTGACAGCCCGATCCGAGTAGAGGAACACCATTTTTATGACCATTAAAGCGATTTTCGTCAAAAAAAAATTTTCAAAAAAATTCAATTTTTCTTAGGCAGACTATTTTATTGCAATTTCTTGCACAAAATACACCTAAAAGTGTAGAAAAAAATTGACAGCCCGATCCGAGTAGAGGAACACCATTTTTATGACCATTAAAGCGATTTTCGTCAAAAAAAAATTTTCAAAAAAATTCAATTTTTCTTAGGCAGACTATTTTATTGCAATTTCTTGCACAAAATACACCTAAAAGTGTAGAAAAAAATTGACAGCCCGATCCGAGTAGAGGAACACCATTTTTATGACCATTAAAGCGATTTTCGTCAAAAAAAAATTTTCAAAAAAATTCAATTTTTCTTAGGCAGACTATTTTATTGCAATTTCTTGCACAAAATACACCTAAAAGTGTAGAAAAAAATTGACAGCCCGATCCGAGTAGAGGAACACCATTTTTATGACCATTAAAGCGATTTTCGTCAAAAAAAAATTTTCAAAAAAATTCAATTTTTCTTAGGCAGACTATTTTATTGCAATTTCTTGCACAAAATACACCTAAAAGTGTAGAAAAAAATTGACAGCCCGATCCGAGTAGAGGAACACCATTTTTATGACCATTAAAGCGATTTTCGTCAAAAAAAAATTTTCAAAAAAATTCAATTTTTCTTAGGCAGACTATTTTATTGCAATTTCTTGCACAAAATACACCTAAAAGTGTAGAAAAAAATTGACAGCCCGATCCGAGTAGAGGAACACCATTTTTATGACCATTAAAGCGATTTTCGTCAAAAAAAAATTTTCAAAAAAATTCAATTTTTCTTAGGCAGACTATTTTATTGCAATTTCTTGCACAAAATACACCTAAAAGTGTAGAAAAAAATTGACAGCCCGATCCGAGTAGAGGAACACCATTTTTATGACCATTAAAGCGATTTTCGTCAAAAAAAAATTTTCAAAAAAATTCAATTTTTCTTAGGCAGACTATTTTATTGCAATTTCTTGCACAAAATACACCTAAAAGTGTAGAAAAAAATTGACAGCCCGATCCGAGTAGAGGAACACCATTTTTATGACCATTAAAGCGATTTTCGTCAAAAAAAAATTTTCAAAAAAATTCAATTTTTCTTAGGCAGACTATTTTATTGCAATTTCTTGCACAAAATACACCTAAAAGTGTAGAAAAAAATTGACAGCCCGATCCGAGTAGAGGAACACCATTTTTATGACCATTAAAGCGATTTTCGTCAAAAAAAAATTTTCAAAAAAATTCAATTTTTCTTAGGCAGACTATTTTATTGCAATTTCTTGCACAAAATACACCTAAAAGTGTAGAAAAAAATTGACAGCCCGATCCGAGTAGAGGAACACCATTTTTATGACCATTAAAGCGATTTTCGTCAAAAAAAAATTTTCAAAAAAATTCAATTTTTCTTAGGCAGACTATTTTATTGCAATTTCTTGCACAAAATACACCTAAAAGTGTAGAAAAAAATTGACAGCCCGATCCGAGTAGAGGAACACCATTTTTATGACCATTAAAGCGATTTTCGTCAAAAAAAAATTTTCAAAAAAATTCAATTTTTCTTAGGCAGACTATTTTATTGCAATTTCTTGCACAAAATACACCTAAAAGTGTAGAAAAAAATTGACAGCCCGATCCGAGTAGAGGAACACCATTTTTATGACCATTAAAGCGATTTTCGTCAAAAAAAAATTTTCAAAAAAATTCAATTTTTCTTAGGCAGACTATTTTATTGCAATTTCTTGCACAAAATACACCTAAAAGTGTAGAAAAAAATTGACAGCCCGATCCGAGTAGAGGAACACCATTTTTATGACCATTAAAGCGATTTTCGTCAAAAAAAAATTTTCAAAAAAATTCAATTTTTCTTAGGCAGACTATTTTATTGCAATTTCTTGCACAAAATACACCTAAAAGTGTAGAAAAAAATTGACAGCCCGATCCGAGTAGAGGAACACCATTTTTATGACCATTAAAGCGATTTTCGTCAAAAAAAAATTTTCAAAAAAATTCAATTTTTCTTAGGCAGACTATTTTATTGCAATTTCTTGCACAAAATACACCTAAAAGTGTAGAAAAAAATTGACAGCCCGATCCGAGTAGAGGAACACCATTTTTATGACCATTAAAGCGATTTTCGTCAAAAAAAAATTTTCAAAAAAATTCAATTTTTCTTAGGCAGACTATTTTATTGCAATTTCTTGCACAAAATACACCTAAAAGTGTAGAAAAAAATTGACAGCCCGATCCGAGTAGAGGAACACCATTTTTATGACCATTAAAGCGATTTTCGTCAAAAAAAAATTTTCAAAAAAATTCAATTTTTCTTAGGCAGACTATTTTATTGCAATTTCTTGCACAAAATACACCTAAAAGTGTAGAAAAAAATTGACAGCCCGATCCGAGTAGAGGAACACCATTTTTATGACCATTAAAGCGATTTTCGTCAAAAAAAAATTTTCAAAAAAATTCAATTTTTCTTAGGCAGACTATTTTATTGCAATTTCTTGCACAAAATACACCTAAAAGTGTAGAAAAAAATTGACAGCCCGATCCGAGTAGAGGAACACCATTTTTATGACCATTAAAGCGATTTTCGTCAAAAAAAAATTTTCAAAAAAATTCAATTTTTCTTAGGCAGACTATTTTATTGCAATTTCTTGCACAAAATACACCTAAAAGTGTAGAAAAAAATTGACAGCCCGATCCGAGTAGAGGAACACCATTTTTATGACCATTAAAGCGATTTTCGTCAAAAAAAAATTTTCAAAAAAATTCAATTTTTCTTAGGCAGACTATTTTATTGCAATTTCTTGCACAAAATACACCTAAAAGTGTAGAAAAAAATTGACAGCCCGATCCGAGTAGAGGAACACCATTTTTATGACCATTAAAGCGATTTTCGTCAAAAAAAAATTTTCAAAAAAATTCAATTTTTCTTAGGCAGACTATTTTATTGCAATTTCTTGCACAAAATACACCTAAAAGTGTAGAAAAAAATTGACAGCCCGATCCGAGTAGAGGAACACCATTTTTATGACCATTAAAGCGATTTTCGTCAAAAAAAAATTTTCAAAAAAATTCAATTTTTCTTAGGCAGACTATTTTATTGCAATTTCTTGCACAAAATACACCTAAAAGTGTAGAAAAAAATTGACAGCCCGATCCGAGTAGAGGAACACCATTTTTATGACCATTAAAGCGATT